>NW_010536840.1:464-693 GCF_000687285.1 Phaethon lepturus | reverse complement strand
TATACCTACCCTTCCGCAAACAGCTCCCAACACTATCAGTGGCAATGTCAGAGTATCTAGCTATAGCTCTCGTTGGATTTGGCGGAGAAGTCCGGTATGCTACAAAACCCCCCTGGGCTCAAATGCTGGCAATTGTCAACATCGACCTCCCAAGGAAGATCATGGATCGGCCCCAACAGGGACCAACGGTCTTCACAGACGCATCCTCAGCGACCTCAACGGCAGCCGG
>NW_010536840.1:0-293 GCF_000687285.1 Phaethon lepturus | reverse complement strand
AGTACTCGGGTGTGGACTGTTCCCAATGGAACACCTCAACATAGTGACCGATTCGATGTTCGTGGCTAAGCTTTGCTTAGCCATGTCGGGGCCCGGCATGTCAACATCCACAACAGCTCTCATGCTGGAAGAAGCATTTTTTTCCAGAAAGGGCACCATATCGGTCATCCACGTCAACAGCCACGACCCAATCAAACCGGCAACGACAAAGCAGACGCCGCTGCAAAAGGGGTGTGGACGCTAAGAAATGCCCGCCAGCTACACAAGTCTCTCCACATCGGAGCTAAAGCGAT
>NW_010536839.1:168400-174753 GCF_000687285.1 Phaethon lepturus | reverse complement strand
GGCCCGCAGCATCCCACCGCCCTCCCACGACCCCTCCGGCTGCCCGCGGGCAGGTTGCTGGGGTCCCTTGCGTGCTGCAGCCTTACTTCGCCTTTGGGTGGGTGATGCTTGGCGAGGATGAGCCGCTGCAGCTCGGAGGTTGCTAATTTACCTTCTGGAATGACCTGGATAAAGGCGCTCCGCCGGCTTGCGCGTTCTTCCCGCGTCCCGTACGTCTGCTTTCCCTAAAGCCGAACAGCGACGCGGCCCGGAGTTCTTTCCGTTAGCTGTCCTCTTCCATCTCCGCCTTAAACTTTTTGCGGTGTGCGTCTTCTCTTGCGCTCAAGTAGACTGTCTCTGCTCCTCTGGTGTTCCTTGTGACGGTACCGGAGAAGAATAGGGATGATTCTTTGGTATCAGAGTGTCTTTGGTATCTAGTACTAGAATGAGTGAGACCAAGCATACAAGAGTTTGAAATCATTATGAAACGTTGTGGTACATGCTTAGCGGAGCGGTTTTTTAAAGGGTAAATCTGCGTCAGGCAAACTGTTTTCCAAATTCTAATGGAACACCTTTCCAGTGCAAAAATAATTGTTAAGTCAGCTGAAAGGTATTGCGTGTGTGTGCAGTTGAAAATTTAGTTCACTGAAAAACTTGCAATATGGGAAGAAAAAAGAGGTCTCCTTTTTCAGGTGTTCCAATGTATCTTTTCAGCCCAGCCAGATTTTTCACTGATCAGACAGAGGACAAATGTAGCAAAAATTATATGGAGATAGTTATGCTTCAGTAAGGGATACAAGACATTTTCTTTATCTTCTGGATTTCCTCAAAAAGGAGCTATTAAAATTCTAGTTTTAGAGGCCTTGATGAATATGCTCGAATTTCTTGTTATCTTCCTCATACTTTTAATAGTACTTTTTATTTATGTTCAGATTTGCAATCTTGGCTTTTTTTTATGCTTGCCTGGTTGGAGAAGGTTTATATTTTAGGGCCCCATGCTGCAAAAATGGATGCAAGCTATCACCATTGTTTTTCAAGGATCTGATTTTGTAGGGTGAGACTCTCTTATTTCATTTCCTTATGCCTCGTCACAAGAGAAATAGTTGGACAAAGTAGATCCTTCCTGTGACAAAATCTATTCTAGGAGGTGAGGAGGACATACAGCAAAGTTTTTAGGACTAATTGCAAGCCATAGAAGATGATAAGGAAAAATTTACCAGAAAGAGCCTTTATTCTTCAGGATGCTTTAATAAACTTTCTCATTATAGAGCTCTGGGTTAATAACAAACTGACAATTTTCTGGTCAGTGGGACAGAATATGCCATCTAGTACATGTGTGCTGACTTAATGGGAGTTAGAGGAATGATAGCTGAGGTTGAAATTTCTTTGATGAATGTAACTTGCTCTAAAGCTGTGCTTCTCAGACAGTAATAATAGTGCATTAACAGATGATCTTTCACATGTTAATTATTTTTGGAATCTAAAATGGTTTAGAAGTATGTAGTCTTACGAGTTGATTCTTATGTCCAGCTGAAGCCTTCAATTGATTGTGTGGTTGCATATCTAATGATTAACTTGCAAATCTAGAGATAATGGCAATATCAATTTTAGATATTTTATGTCTTGCTCAATTATTTGAAATACTCCAAATCTGAATGAGTGCCCTTGGGAAGCAGGCTCTTAACAGTAATTTGCCAGATGATCTGAGACACAGTAAAGACAAAACAAATTATTAGCTTGGTTGCTGGTTAGACCTTTTTCTGTAACTCTCATTTGAGGCTGAGTGTAGAGTTCCCAAATTTCTTGGAGGAGATTGTTAACATGCAGTCATCTTTATCACTGTTGGGTGAATCCTGCTGGATATTTCCAGTTTAGAAATTGTGAGCACTTCCCTAGGTGTGGTACTGTACTGTACAATATAAATAAAAAGAATTGTCATTTTAACAGACAAGGTTGGAACTAATTCTTTGGAAAGCCAGATGGAAAACATATTTTGAATGTACAGGAACTGTATATACATTAGACAAGGAGAATTCATTGTTATTGAAGGGCTAAAACACTAAAAATATGCTTTTACAAGAAGACATACTATTTTTTTAACTTGTTCATCAGTAGAAATACATTTGGGAATCTGAGAGTTGTAATACAAGTCATAACAGATGCTGGGAAACTTTATTTTCATGTTATTGTAGTTGACCAAGACTTTTTTTTCTTCTTTTTGCAGTGAACTCTTGCTCCTGTTGTAGGAGCACAGGGATACATGTTTAGAGAAAATCCTTTACCTTTGGACTTTTTGTGTGTTTGAGTATAATGACTATTGAAAGTCTTTATCATTTAATATTGAGGTTATTCTCTGTGTCATTACTGGTCTTTTATGTTAAAATGAAGAAGCCTAAGATCTGTTTCAATTCTTGTAATTTTTCCCACTTGACATTTTTTACTGCAAGCTGTTGATTGCAGGAGATACTTGCTTTTGTCCTTGTGACCTTTGCCTCATTTTTTAAGCCAGTGAGCTGTCCGAACATATAACATGATTCAAGAAGTATATTTTAACTTTAATAGTTATAAATTGTGTGGAGATGCCTCTTATGTACTCATTTCAAGACTTTAAACTTGCTGCTTATGTAGTTTGAATTGGTCTAGCTATGAAGGCATTAGCAATGAAGTTCTTGTAATGCCATCTGTGTTTGGTCTAAGGCAACGTGTGTTTATGTGCCTCTAAGTGATCAGAAAGCAATCAGAATGAAGGCAGTAATTACTTCAAAGTATAACTAGGTTCTCCATTCGTGGAACTGTTGCTGGAATCCGTTGTGATTCAGCAAGGTAAAATAGTAAGCTGTTACTGAAACACTTTTATCCTCTGGATCCCCAAAACTTTTAACACAGATGTTAATGTATTGAATTATAAGGCATCAAGCCATTATCCTGCTACCCCTTAAACACCTATGAACGTAGCATCAGCTTCTGAAGAAAATAAAACCTACAAAACTGGCCATGAATGGGAAGTTCTTTCTGACCAATATATGCTCGAAGTCAACCATTTATATATGTTTCAATCATTAGAATATAAAGTAATAAATATTATACTGGTGATTTGATTGGTACTTGACTGAATACAAGAAGTGTTGTGCTTAGCAATCTTAGAATTAATTAGGATTTCTCATTTTCTGATCATGCTAGACAAAAACCTTAAACTCTAATGAGGATCAGTCAGTTCTTAAAAATATTTTAAGCGATGTTTATCGTGTTTATCAATCTCTTCTCAGCATAATGGCCAAAGAAAGCAATTGTTTGCCTAACAAATAGCTTGGCAGAAATTTTGAAAGAACTAAAATCTCTTTAAGATAGCTGAATTGTGACAAGACTGTAATTGAGACACTAATTAAATGCATTTGTGCAAGAATAATTTAATTTCTTTCATTTTTTTAAAGTTGAAATGATAGTGAATATTGCAGAACAGAAAGTTGGCTCCAAAATGATTCATAAAACTCTTGGATTAAAGCTGTTCAACAGGGGATTGAGGTTTTTTGGACCAATTTCTTTTGGTCATCTCAAATGAAGTCCACAGGTTTACTGATACGCTTACTTGAGTAAACTCAGTTGGATTCAACCCTTTTTATGCATCACTGCTCCCTGAAATAAAATAAATCTTACAAATCTATAACATAATTCTAGTATTCAACTATATAATTAAGGCTTCTGGTTTTCGTTTTAAACCAATATTTACCACTAAAAGCCTGCTGAAGAAAAGCAGACTTTCCATACCAGTAAATATTGGTTTATACTGAAAAACCTCAAACATTTTTCTTACCACTTTTGGCCTGCGCACCTCTAGCCAGCTGCTGGTGCCACACCTTGCCAGTGTCACTCTGTGAGCAACAGGCACCATGAATACTTGGGAATAAAAACCTTATTTAAAAATATATGCAAGTTGCTGTAATACCTGATGTGCCGGAGCACTCACTTGGCTGCCAGGCGGCATGGCCAACCTCCTTCCAGTCCTCTGTGCCTTACAGGGTAAGGCCTGTAGGAGGATGAAGAACTTCTATGCCAGTGCGTCCTGATGCAAAACCTGAAGTCCTTAGGAACTGTTTAGATTCTGCACCTCTCTGAATTTATTTGCCGGTGGCTGTGGTACTATTTTTTGCTATTACATTATCCTTGGAAATCTAATTCGAGAGTGAAATGAGTTCATAGATCTTGGCGCCGTGTCTCATGTACTGGTTCCTTTCTGTCAGTAGGACTGTATGATGAGATATGAGGTAGGTGTGACTTTCTCTGGGGAGGAGGATGTGTGGATGAGGAGCAGGGGAAGCAGACGGAACCAAGCAAGAAGCCAGCACAGAATCTGTTCTGTGGCTGGTAATAGCTGTTACTAACACTTGCTGAAGGGCGAATATTTAAAGCAGAATAACATATTATTTTCAGTTTTGATCATACAGATGCCTTCCCCTGGCTGCCACAATAGGTTTTAGTTACATTTTGGAATATACTAGTTTAAATATTATATGTGAATTTTTAAATGCATTTAATGAAAGCTCTCTGACAATAGCCTGCGCTGGATTGCTTTATCCAGAGCCAGCAGCAGGGCAAAGCTCCCATGCTAGCATTCTTACTATAGTTCCGTGTTGTTCTTCAGCCTGAAGAAAAACAGTAAAAAGTAAATAATCTTCAGGCCTGCGTAGTCCTTGTGCTCTGCTTAGATTTTCAAATCCTGTCATTTGGACACCATCTTTTTAAAACGCATGGC
Source organism: Phaethon lepturus (assembly GCF_000687285.1). Classification (NCBI taxonomy): domain Eukaryota; kingdom Metazoa; phylum Chordata; class Aves; order Phaethontiformes; family Phaethontidae; genus Phaethon; species Phaethon lepturus. The sequence continues at coordinate 170,024 of NW_010536839.1, read as the reverse complement.
CTTAATCCCAATTCTGGTTTATGATTTATGGGGATAGACTTCTGGGCCTGCGTAGTTCATAGCGCAGAATTGGGACTCAATTAATTTGAGGTATGCCAGTGAAAAACCATCCTGTGGTTAAAACTTTTGGTGGGTACTGCCATAGGCTCCCTTTCACCACTTGGCACCACTTTGCCAAAGTGACATGGTGAAGATCAGGAGGGCAAGGTTGGATGTAGTTCTGGGTTTTTTTTCCTTCTCTCTTCCCTCCCCCTGCTTACTCGCCCCCCCCCTTTTTTTTTCTTCACGCTCTTTTTTTTTTCCTCTCTGTCTAGTCTATCTTTCTTCATAGCTCTTAGCTATATCAGGCTGGCCTGATACCGTGACCCAGATGCTGCAGGAGGGGTCCACTTTGTGTCCCATCGTAGGAAGGTACCTTGCTGTCCTCCATCTGGAGGGGTCCTGTGTAAGGCTGATTGTGGCTATGACTTAATTGCTTGGCAGGTGAGAAACACATTTATGCTATAGCTCTTACTCAGAAAACAACAGATGTCATGGATTGTGCTTTGTTTCTTTCCTTGTGTTCCATGTAATCATTTTCTTACATGGGTATGTGATGGAATTGTCTAATCTTTTGTGCGCTGTTGTCTTTCTGGAGACTTTCTCATCTCTGTTGGTGTTTAGGTGAACTTTTATTAAGGGGGGACAGGTGGTGTTCAGTCTTTAGAAACTGGAAGCATAAAGTGTTGGGGGGAAGAGTAGCACCTGCAGAGCGCATGTCTGGTTGCAGCAGGGTACAGTAATTTGCAGGTTGCAGTGTGGATTTCCAGAGAGGATTGTTTGGAGGAGGCAGAAGAAGCCTCCGGCATGTGGCTGGGATGCTAACCACAGCTGCACTTTCCTCAGTCAAGAGCTTGCTTAAGGTTTATAAAAGTAGACTTCTCCCCTGTTGTTAGCCGGCACTGGACACATTTTGTGTTCAGTGGTGGTTCCGCAAGTTGTTCACCAATTTCAGTCTGAACTGGGTGTGTTTGCTGCTCTATGTGCAACTTCGTGCTGCTGTGCCAGAGCCTTTGGGGCTACACTGGGCTTGAGGATGCAGACCTGAAGTAAGCATAGGGCTGCTCTTGGTTTATTTGGGAGCGGTGGGAGGATCACTGGGTTAGGGTTTGGCAGGGACAGTCCATCTGTCTGCTTCATTTACAGTGATCCTTATTGAATAAAATTGCAGCTTCTGTTTTCCCGTATGCTTATTTTTCTTTCCTGTGGTGTGTTGTTCAGCAGTGCTGCTCACTTAGGATGTTCTTTATCATTGTCATTCATCTTCCACCCTGCAAACTTGAATGTTTTATATATGAACTTCAATACAAGTTTTGACAAGGGTCACTTTAGATACGTTCATGGACTCAACAGCCTGTGATTATTAGAATAGTACTACCCAAAACGCAAGACCCAAACTATTTAGCCACAGGGATCACGAGGAAAACTTGTTCTTGATAGAAGTGTAGTAGACATTGCCTGGTGGGAGGACATCTCTACTTAAACAAGACTTTAGGAGCTAGGGATCTTTGAATGTGTACATATGGAAACAGTAAGAAATTAATCATTAGCTTTTTTGCTTTGCAGTAAGATCACCTTCCATCTC
>NW_010536839.1:138805-168369 GCF_000687285.1 Phaethon lepturus | reverse complement strand
TGCTGAACCCTAAAGACGAAGAGGGTATAGATGCGTGTGTTTCACTTTGGTCTTACTCTCCAGACTCAGTAAATAGTTTTTGGAACAATTGTGGTCTGGAGTGTTTCTGATTACCATCGCACTGTGCTGGAAAATATATTTGTAGCTCTTCGGTCTTTTATTGAGGATGTCTCCTTTGGTTGTTTTCTCATCCATTCTGACTTTCCCACTTCAGTTTTCTTTCTTTATTTCTAAAAAGGATTGCATTTTTGCTGAACAGCCTCATTCATGCTAAGGTTGATATGCACATAGAGGCATAAGAAGAATAATTTTCTTTTTTTGTGACAGTTTAGTAAAGTTGGGCTCTTCTTTGGAAGGTACATTGGGAAGTAATATTTAGCCTGTTAAATTAAAACCTATGCCTTCTGGTTTTGCTTATAGATCTTCACTGAAGTGTGAAGGAGTTCTAGCTTTTATCTGGAAGAATATTTTGAATGTTGACTTGCTGGAGAATCTGTTGTTTTCCTTTCTACTTCTCATTTTATGAAATGATTCATGACCATTAAAGCCTCAGAAATACCAAATGAAAGCCACAGTTCTTTTGTCTACAGTCTTAATCATTTTCATCCTCTTTTTCAAGCTTCCTTCTCTCTTATGTTTTGCTGGAGGACATCAGAATATCCAGTGATGTTCAGCTGAGGTTTCAAACTAAAATTTGTTTCCTTTCAGGAACATTTTTTTTTCCTCTCTCTTTTTTCCTTCTTTGTTTTTCCCTCTGATATTTCATCTTTTTCTCTTCCTTCTATCACAGTAAATGACCAGAGACAAGGTGGCTAAAGACTAGAGACAAGGTGAACTAAAACAGTGGGATCTGTATGAACAGGGTTTTTCTGTTGCCTTATGGCAGACATGCAGGTAGCTGGCCTTTTGAAAACACAGTGTCACTGTCCCAGCAAGGAGGGAGGCAGAGGGTAGGATACAGTGTGTTGTGAAGGGAGGAGGAGAAACGCTGCTATCTTACCTAAAATAAATCTTCCAGTAGCCTAAGGGAGGGCCCTTTAAAATGCAGGTTAATGGCATTGCTTAACACCTAAGGGTGTTAACTGACAAGTATTGTTACAGGTGTCAGGTTTATGAGACTCCCTAAATGCCTGGATTTGCTCCAAGGTGGGGGACGGTGAGTAGCACCAGTTCATCTAACAGGCTCTGGGAGAGCCTTGATAAGGGGCTGGCTAGCCAGTGTGCTCCATGCCGGTCCTTGCGCAGCTGCTCCGCTCAGCACGGTGCGGGCTGGCGGAGGTCCTGAGCTTGCTTGTGTGCTTTCTCTTGGGAGATGTTGGAGGTCTACCCCCATCGATAGCAGGTACATGGTGAGTGTGGGCAGTGGTATGGGAGGTGTAACCTAGTCTCTCCCTATTCCCCCGTTAGAAGTGACGTCTGGAGAGCTAAGCACTGCCCTAGCCCACAGTTACATTTTCTTCCCATGGGATGATATCTAGGACTACCAGGGTAGAAAGGCTATGAACCTTTCCTTCTTTTTTTTTTTCCCCCCCTATAAGAAAGTACCTGCTGGATGCCTCCTGTTTACCAGCCGTGCTTGTCTGGCCCAGAAGATAGTTTTTTGTGGTGGCATACTTGTACTTTACATGTCTTATACAGCCCTGTAGATTGGGTGTCAAACTGGACCCAGTGACATTCTCAAGTGGAACAATGAGGCAATACGTGCCAGGAACGCGTCTGTCCCTGGCCATGAATGAGAACAATGCCTGGCTGTCAGGTTAGATGAGTCTGTCCCTGCAAAAGACATGGTCAGATTTTCAGAGCAAGTGCGGAAGAATTCACTTAATGTCAAATGCTGTTGTTGGATTGCTGTATTTAGCTGTCACAGTGTGATGGAAGTTAGGGTTAGAAAAGTGTTTGGTGTTGCTGCAGGAAACTTGCATGTAATTTTGAACTCTTGACTTGCACATAGGCTGCAGCCAAATACACCCGTAGAGCTGCTCAGCATGTTATTTTTTTAGTTGAACTGAGCCAGGATTCTGGGACAGCGGTATCCTTACTGTCAGAGTGAGAAATAGTTATCATATTAGGCTCTCTGCATGGCACAAACATCCAGGCTCACTTATTGTATAGTAAAAATGAGTACATCGGATGCAATCCTTTGTATGTAAAAACCATTTTGCTTAAAAATGCATGCTTATCCTTTATAGGATAAGAGAAGCTAAATTTTATGTTTGCTTTCAGAGGATAGCATTGTTTCCTAGATTTTCCTTTTATATGATTGAAATAAATAGCTTCAAGAGTCCTCTTAATAATCTTCACTGAATGAAGAAAAAGGGCACAGTGGCTAAAAACATCCCATTTTCTAATACTTGGCTAAACAACAGAGAAGCAATCCCTGTTTAAAGTATTTGGGGTACCTCGAAATGAGGCTTATGCATGTTAAATGCAGACCTGTGTCTGTGTTTTTTGCTCTATCCCATCCACATAGTTAAGTTTCTCAGTTTGTGGGTGTGCTCACTGGTAGCGATGAGGTCGAAGGACAACCAGGCTGCTTGGCTGGGCTCTCATCTGCAGAGTGGTATGTGGCAGGTGGCTTGGGAAGGCTGCCCATCACATGCTGGGGCTGTTAGCTGCTGCATCCCCTTGGGAACCGGACCTTCCCTTTACGGTTCTCCTTTGCTTGCTGCTCCTTGGAGGAGGGGGCAGGTGCCAGCACAGCAAAAGGAGGTGCTTTCGGTATTGAACTCTACTTTGTGCACCTCGTACCTGGCTTCTGTCATTTAGGTGCAGAGGGAGCTCGGAAGGCCATGTGGTCCAACCCCTGCTCAGAGCAGGGTGAACTTAAATCCGGTTGCTCGCGGCCATGTCCACTCAGATTTGGTGTATCTCTAACAATGGAAATTCTTGGTTTGGTGGGAAAGCTGAGTAAAGCTCCAGTGAAGTCAGCAGAGCTGGGCCACTCTGTGCTTTCAGCATTCTTTCTGAGATGCTGAGGAGTTTAGAAAGGTATATAAAGCTGTTTTACAGCAAAATGTATAGATTGGATTATGTGTGTCTGGAAAACGGCTAGTAAAAGCTATTCCTCTTCACATTCTGGAGCCTTAGCTACTATTTCTTAGTACGTTGGTTATATTCAGACTTGGACAACCACATTTTTAAGACCAGCCTACCATTTTTTCAGATGCAGTTTGTCATTCTTTTTAACTCCCAGTGCAAACATGGAAGCAAAACATGGAAGCACCACTCCAGTTGTGTGTGGAAATGATCAGCAAATAATTCTGGGCACAGTTTTCGTTTTAGCAGGTACCACTGTTACCCCCATAAGAAGAAAAATAGGCAAAAGCTTTTTCTAAAAATAACCATTGGCTGATGATGTTGCTTCAAATTGTATCTCTTCTGCCAGAAACTTGGATCCTACTTTATGTTAAACATATGCTAGTTGGTGCAGCCAAATAGTTAATAAGTCCTTCATTAAACGTGTTCTTGCAAGGAAAAATCCCTATGTGTCTTCCTAGGGAGAGGAAAAGCGAGTTGAGAGAGCAATTAGAAGCCCTCCCCAGTATCCCTGCATCTCACCTCAGCTGCAACTGGTGATCAGCTGGCTCTTTTGCTCTCTCGGCCGCTCTCTCGGCCGCTCTCTGCCCACGCTGTCTGGTCTCTCTAACTTATTCGAGACCCACGCTTTGGGTTTGATTCGGCCTGGGTTACGCCAGCGTTGGCCGGTGCACGGCACTGCTGCTGACAAAATTTTTGCCTGAAGCCTTGCTCACAGCAGTGCCAGAAACTCTTCCTCCCGTGGGAGCTGCCGATGGGCAACACTTTCTTCGGGAGAGGGCTGTAATTTCCTCGAGGGGTCACAGGCAGGGCAGAGTGGGCATGCACGGAATTAACGCCCTCCCGGGCAGGCTGCAGCACGGGGCTCCGGCTGTCTCTCTGCTGGGGCTCTGGAGAGGACAGCCACAACGCTGGAGGTGCCCCTGCTGCTCCTGGGCTGGGCAGTGTCTCCTGCTGACAGCTTCACGCAGGGCTTTTGAACACCTCAGTTGCTTCTCTGGCTGTCACGTACCCTCACTGCCTGGTTCTGTCTGATAGGAAGGCACTGACAAGCTTAGCTTGATTTGCTTCCCATCATTTGACGTTTGTGTGTCTACTCTACAAATCCGCCCCTAGTAGCTGGGTAGTCGTGTGCAATTCGGGAGAGCCAGGCAGCCGTTCGTCCTTGCTGAGACGGGGCACTGGGAGCAGGAGTAGCAAGGGAGGGATGGACCCAGCTGGTCCGATCATGAGACGACGCAGTGTTGCCCCGTGGAGAAAGGAGAGCGTTTGCTTCAGCACGCGTGACAGGCAGAGGCTGTGCTGCAGCCGCAGCCCGGGGGTAGCACAGCGCTGGCCTGGGGCAGGACGGCGTGTGTCCATCTGAAGGAGCTGATGCTGCAGCCCTGCCCGGGCTCCATCCCCACGCAGGTGGAAAGGACAGACAAAGCTTTATTTTGTCATGGGGGTGGAGGTTCCTGGTGGTTGTTCCCGAAGAAGAATATCTTCTAGTTTGGTGCATGCAGATGCTGTCAGCCAGACCTATTACAGAAGCGTTAGTTATCAGAATTTCCAGATGAACTTTTTTTCCTCTCTGCTGTTCTAAGACTTTTCTAGTTCATGACTAATGTCTTTCGATAATTATTCAACTCATTTTGAATTTGTACTTGCATGTCATTAGTCGAAGACATAATTTCGTGTTTATTTTGGACATCTTTGATGAAACTCTGGGCATCAGTCATACTGTGTCTCAGCACCATGCTGTAACAGAGATTATTCTAGACTTTACAAGGTGATAGGTGACTCTAAAATAAAGTGGAAGACTTGTCTTTTTAAAATTGCAATGAGAACAGCTTTGTTCCTGAGATGCTCTCTCCCTCTCAGGGCTGTGGAGTAAAAGGAAGGTGCTGTGGGCACCACAGGCAGCTTCAGCTGTATAGGTGCATTTTTGCTTATTTTACCATTACAAATCAGGTTTTATAACTGAACTCTCTTTGTAGTGCTGTTCAGGAAAACAGTTTTATAAGAATATAAAATGCTTCTTTAGTATTCATAGCCTATAATAGCAGCAGGAAAATATGCTCTATTGAACACAACAGTGGGTAACGGTTTAAAGTAAGTGCCACAATAGAGCCTTTACAATTTGATCGATGGTTTTCATGATTTTATGTGAGGTAAATTGTTTTTCCCTTCAATACTTTATATAGTTATTTTTGAGGATTTGTTGCTGTAGTGTCTGATCACCTCATAAATATCAATGAATTTAACCTTCAAAATTAATTATTTTTAAAGACATTTTACAAATAGGCACAAGTAAAGAACACTCTCTCCCAAAGAAGTAGAGCTCAGACATACAGGTTTCTTTTGCAAGCTAGACAGCAGCTTTCTGATGAAAAAGTGTTCCACTGGAAAATGCACTTGTCAGGCGCAAAATGTTCCATGGAAGTGCAGTTTGATGACTTTTGTTTTCTTTTTTCCTTTTTTTTTTTCTTTTAAACTAAGCGTGCTGCATCTGAGTTGGAGCTTCTTGGGTGTATGGCTTAGCCTACCCTGTGGACAGCCTCAAGGCTCCCAGGGTCTCTGACTTCCTGGTTGCTGGTGCATCTAGGTTTTCCAGAGCCCCATTTTGGAAACAGATTTTAAAAATTGGGTTTTCCCATGGCACAAAAATCTGCTCCTGACTCTTAACTTGGACCAGATGGTCCCCAAAGCTGTGTACTTGCCGAGACTGAAATTTGACGGAGTACCTAAACATCGCTTTATGGTCAGCTCTTTATAGATTCTTACCAACCCGGATCGGAAATGGGTGGCTTATGCCTGTAGGTTGTAACAGGTAGCAACAAACCCATTCTGTCTGTCTTAATAAGTTCCATTATTTCTTCTGACTGGAGAAGGTGAAAAGCAATCTCACTTGTCTGCTTGCCAGTCTTACTTGGCAGATGCTCGTGGAGCAACATTTGGCATTGATGAACAGGGAACTCTAGGAAAGTTACATGGTTATAGCCCTGCAGGGAAGTAGCTGACATTACTAAAACTGAATACATTGGAATTATGTGAATAAGACTTTGAGTCTGTAACACCAGTTGCAGGAAAGGAAAAGGGCCCTGCAACAAGTCCAATTGTGTTGCTCAAATTCACCTCGGTTACCACTTTGTAATTTTCCAGAACCAGTGAAAGGTAATGGTAGTAGTTTGCTTTGACTTAAGCAGTTTCTGGCCAAGCACTTAATGAGGAGACTAGGTGTCACTGAAGTTGGTGTAATCAGAATACTTGCAATTGCATTAATAATGCAGATCCCTAAATAAATACACTATAAAAGTCTTGTTAGTTAGAAAATGTTTGTATGTATCCAGATTGTTTGTCTTAAGTTGCCTCATTATATGAGGTAACTGTTGTTTACTTAGACATTGCAATACTAGGGACCAAGAACTTTCTGAAAGACCAAGGACAAAATAATAATAGAAAACCCTTCCTAAAACAATAAACACTTTAAATCTGTCTCTAATCTGTATAGAGTATTTCAATAAAGCAGTTTCTAGGAAGTACTAGTTTATAGCTAGCTTTAGTTGCATTAATCTGTTGAGTAATTGCTCACAATATTAATAGAGGTTGTAAAATTTTCCTCTGGTAAGATTATTAAACATACAACAAAAGGAGGCACATTTTCCCATTTTTTAAGCTATTCTTACTAGCTTTACTTGCATGGATAGATGCATTAAATAAATAGGACAAGTTAGATTAAAAAAAAAAAACTATTGTCAGTGAGGGGCATAGAACTTTTTCAACTTTTCTATTTTTACTGATAATATCACGATAGGAATGGTGTCATGTCAGGTTTCATTGCAAATTCTAGTGATACAGTTATTGGAAAGGGTAAATAAGAATAGGAAGAGAGGAATGGGTTGGAAAGAAAAATTCCTATCGATCCCTCATTTAAGAAGTGCAGTAGGCAGTAGACACTTCATTTCACAGACCCTATGTGTCTACATGCACCCACATCCTTGATTTCTTTGATAGTAGGTCATTTTTTGCTAATGAAGCATTTACATATTTTGGCTCATTTGTTTGGCTATTGTCATGGTTGGCATGTTTCACTCATACATACATACATAGTGTTGCTCATGGACAAAAGAGGGAACAGTAGTAGTGCTTTAGAGTAAAGAAGAGAAAGCGACATGAAGCTTAAAAATTGTCATTCAAAGGTCATTAGATTTCCTCTGTGTTCACTAGTGATGATGGGAGTGATCTCTCATGTTGTATTTAAATGGGAGTTTTGCTGTATGCTACTTTTCCAGATACGAGTGATATAAGACAAGTTTTCCCCATTCTGTTCTTGTTGTTCAGATATTACTGATTTGATTTTGTGTTTATAATGCAATCTTCAATTTGTAAAAGCGTATGTTACCTAAAAACCCCAACAACCGAAGGCATACAGTTCTGCTTAAAACATACAACACTTCTAGATTTAATTAGTGATTTACTTTTTCCATTTTTATGCCTCTACTTTCAAAAACATATTTTTGAGTAAAAATACAAATTCGTCCTTTTTTTTCCCCAGACCTAATGTGTGTGGATCACGTTACAATGCTTACTGTTGCCCTGGATGGAAAACTTTACCTGGTGGAAACCAATGCATAGTCCGTAAGTTAATCCAGTCATATGTTATGACTGAGGTTTATCTTTGTCCCTTGCTGTCAGGCTATTTTTAATTGTACACCAGAACTGAAATGTGTTTCTATATGGTTTCAATAGCAGCTGTACATCATTTCTTTACCATTTTAAATATATTAAGGTAATATACAAGGTTTTGTGGGCTACGATACAGTGATGTGATACCAGTATTTAACAAAGGATTAATCTCATCCACATGTTCTGTTTAAGTCTGTGGTAAAGGGATCCAAGGGGTGTGTGGACTCTCAGGAGCTGTGGAATATGTTAATCTATTTAAGCTGTGGATTAGCTAATCTATTAAGCTAATGGATGGATTATCTATTATGGATGATCTATTAAGCTAATGTGGATAAGCTAATCTATTTAAGCTGTGGAATATGTTAATCTATTTAAGTAAATGGAAGGAGGCAACATCATTGGGACAGCAAGTACATTTGCTGTGCTTGTTTGGACCATATCCCTGAAATACATATGTAGGAATATAAATACATACATACATACAAGATAGTGCTGTCTCCATATTCATGTGTAATGGTACAATGTACCAGGAATAATCACTAAAGGCACTTTGCCTAAGGCTGATAAGACCCTCTCCAGAGATACTGAGGCAACATGCTATCAGATGGGAATTACTGTGCTTGTGTGTGTCTGGTGCAGAAATAAAGGGAGCATTTTAATGCTGCCTCAGTGCCATCCTTCTTCCAAGAGTAGTCTTTGGTAAAATGGACCACAGTTCCACTCTTCCAAGGAAATCTCCCTATATCTAGTGTGGCCTGTGGCATGTTCTCAGACCTTTTCATAAGAGATTGTGAAGGTCTAGGTTTTAGCTGTCCCCTATAGAGTTGTGGATGAACAGGAGGAACAGTTTCAGAATCTGTTGTTTGCAATTTCACGAGTTTGTAGGTATTTATGTTGTGGTACCAAATGCATATTATCTATCGGGTGTTTTTTATGTGTTTGGGGTTTTTGAAGCATGTTTTAATGGCATTTATGTTTTCTTTACAGCAATCTGCAGACATTCCTGTGGGGATGGATTTTGCTCTAGACCAAACATGTGCACATGCCCAAATGGTCAGATAGCCCCCTCCTGTGGTTCAAAATCAAGTAAGTATTTCTTCTGTGTTTGATATTACTGTCTTGAGTTTGCGAAGCTACTAAGGTATGTGAGATAGTTCAGTGGTCAATATTTAAGACAAATAACCTCTGAGTCACCAGACGTACTTTTACCACAGGAAAGAAAGCGTAGCCTCCTGTGATGAAACTGAAGAATGACTCAGAGACTAGCTATTGGGGACACTCTTTTTTTGCCAAATTAAAACCAAATTAGTTTTCTTGGAAGCTGTATTCATTTGTCACTATGTAACACTAATTCCAGTCTTTCTTGCATTCTGGAAAATACCTTATCTCTATTCAACACTAGACATGCACAAATACAAAGCACAAAAGTTGTAATGATGGAGAGATGACTGTTGACAATTGGCTGAATTTGACTTGCTTTGTAGTTCTGCTCTCATTTGGTGGGTTACTAAGCCAGACACTGTGCTGTGTTTTATACACCTAGGCCTACACGTATTATAGTATTTCCTTGCCAGGCTCAGTACATACCTTCTGAATCTAATATTGCTGACCTTATTCAGATTTATTCAGATTCAGACCTTATTCAGAGATACCTCTGTATCTGCTAGAGGTATACAGAGCTGGTCAAGGTTTTAAAGTGGAACATCCTTTCATCAGAAAAAAACAGATGCTTTGGAAATGAAACTTTTCAGAGAGGTGACTTTTCCTGGAAAGGTTTGGATTTCATGTTTTCAAGGAAGGTTCCCCAGATCCAGAAAAAAATAAGTAAAATTAAATTAATTCAATGAACCAGATAGCTCAATGGCTAATCATGGGTAGAGTGTCTGATATGAAGTAGGATTTTCCTTGGGATAATGTCTAGGTTCATACCTGAGATGCCAGCTGTAATCTTCACTGTATTCTTATTTGAGTATGGTGCTTGTCTCTTAGAATGTAGATTTTGATTTTTATATAAAATGTGGATTTTCTGGGAAGAATTTTGGGGGAAACCGATTCCCACAAATACCCCTAACTATCTGAACAACATACTAACTGAAGTCAGTGGGGGATGCAGTCAGCTAAGGTCTGTAATACTATGCAAAATTGTCATCCTTTTAATTCTGAATACCTTTTCAGACTCAGTGTGTGGTCTGCTTTGCCCCTGTATTTTTTACCTTACCATTTTTTTGCTTTCCTAGTTGATAAGAGTTTTCCCACATAACTGACCACTTCAGCTTGTAGCTTTAGCATCCTTTTCATGCAATAACAGTGGAAAAGCAATAACAACTGTGGAATGTAATGGAATGGCATGTACTAAAATGGTAAATATTGTTCTTTGTAGTTCAACCCCTTTCTCAGGCTCCTGTGATGTCTGTTAGGGAGAGGCCAGCGTGAGGAGGGTATAGAGCTATGGAGCTCCCAGAGAGTAGTGAAAGGAGGAAGGGTGCAAAATGCTGCACAAATGTGTGTGGTGGTGTGTTCCTGCCTCAGTTTGCAGCTACTGTTTTACCAGGTGCATACGCCTTAATCCTGTAAGCCAGTAAAGGAAAGTATGACCTTCTCCCAAGACCCTCCAGGGTACAGAAGGAGAGATATATCCCTACATCTGTTACATGTTTTGGCACCTTCGTAAAAGGCAGGAACGAGTGGGCCTAAGTATTACCTCATTTTTTTCTTAGGCCACACTGAAGTATTTTATGAGTCAAGACTTAAAAGAAGAGTATGAGTAAAGTTACAGTTCTTCTTGTGGTTCTTTTTCTCAAATACTCCACCATTGTTCTCCACAGTTTTAGCCTTCATCGGAGTTGCACAGATAAATGGGTGCAGAAGCTCTTTACTATAGTTTTTAATCAAGCAGCTTCTAAAGCCTGTTTTGGTTGTTGACAATTAATTCTCCTAGGTATGAATATTCTACTAATCATAACTGTAAATCAGTGCTGATACTATTTTCCTTACATTGCTCTATAGGTTTGTGCACTTTTAAATGTTGCTTTTCTGTATATGGTATAAGTATTAACACTTTACAAATAGATTTATCAGTTGGCTTTAAAAGCTATTGTTTATATTTTGTTTGATCAGTGCAATAATTTAAGATACATTTTGTGTGTGATCACATCACCTTTATTAAAACAAACCAATTCTAAAAGCAAAAGTGTCTTGAGTTGTAGAGAGAAGAGACTCCACTTTGTGCACTCTTGTGTAAAAATGTTTATGACCCAGCATCTCATTAGGACTTATAGAACATACATTTTCTGTAAGTCATTTGCACTGTTGGCCACTGTAGACAAAATCCATGAATACATATTTACACAATAGACCACGATGACTTAGATGTGTTATTAGGAAACAAAGTAAACATAAACATAAAACATACTGTTTGACATCAAAGGGTTACTGTCAACTCTCATTGGTAACACTTGATATTTTCTCAGAATGTGCATTCATGAAACCTTATTTTAATTACACATTTTACCAAATGAGAAAAACCTCTTATTAAAACAATAAATAAAAAAACAAAAGTGGATGATAGACGTTTGTCACATTCAAAATACAAATAACAAATATGAGTGAAAATACCATGATTTCTCAGAATTAAATGTATGGCTTCTGATACACAAGATGTGTATGAGTTGTCTTTTGGATATTTTAAGCTATGTGTGTCTTTACTACTTAAGGAATCAGTAGTGCGCACAGGTTTTATAGCATGTACAACCCAGAAACTGAATTCATGGTGGCTCTTAATAGACTGGTTGTCTGCTGGAATAAAATAATTAATGCAGAGTGGAAAGCATGTGGATTGGAAAGCAAACCAAAGCCTTCAAGTTTGATTCTTACACAGGTCAGTTGTTGGGACTTTTCTGGTTACGAGTCAGCTTTAGGAATCTGATTCGTGGTTGAAAAGATCAACCGGTGGTTTTCTCAGCAGGGATTTTCATGACATCAATGAACTTGCTGGCTGAGTAGTGGTTATTTCTGTGTAATTAGTGAATTTTTGGGTATACTTACAGTAGGCTTGCAGATAAGATTGCCATGTGTGGAGGCATCCCCCCGCTGGCTCCGATGTGCGGGTGGCTCTGACATTGCAGGTGCACGTGTGGGGAGATGTCCTACACCCTGTGCTGCACCAGCTCTGTGGTGGCTGCTCCGCTGCTACCTCCCAAACCCCCTGGGCCATGGCTGCTTTAGCCTTGTCTGTTCGTGCTGCAGCCGTGCTCCTGTCTGTGCTGCAGACGTATCCTACGATCCTGCCATGCTGTTGGAGTGGCTGCCCTGCCCCTGTGGGAGCAGGGGGGCTAATGAGGAGGAGGATCTCTCCTTCAGCATCGGGCACCCCCCGCTGCCCCGAGGGTTATGGGTCAGGCGTACCTCTGAGCTCAGCCACTGGGATTGCTTCCATCCTGCGTTAGTCAGAATGGCTTGGGCTGGCCTGAGCAGGGAAGGCATTTGCTGATGGGGCTGTCTCTGAAGGAAGGGAGCCCTGGCAGAGGCAGCGGGAGCTGGTGGGGACGAGTGTTTGTGCCCCCCTGGCAGGCTGATTACGCCACCTGAGTGCAAAATGGGGCCTGCCCCACTCCCCCCGCCAGCAGCTTCAGTGGCACCAGCCGACGACCAAGGTCTTCCTCAGAGACCGCGTGCTGCGGGGGTGGTAGGCCGGGGCCTGGGCCCTTGGTTTCGTGCCCTGGGATCCCACTACTCAGGGCAGTGTGGAAGGTGTCCGTTCAATGGCAGTGAAACCTGGAGCTCAGCCCCTTCCTTCGTATTCTGCTGTGCTCAGAGGTGGTAAAAGGTCTTGAATTTTAAACATTTCCAGAGTCTTCCAAGGCTGCTGTGAGTTTTCTCAGCACCCCGTGCAGGGCTGCAGGCCCGTGTCCCATCCTGGCGCCAGCTGCCATCTCTCTCCTGAGTCAGTCACTCGATAGAGAAAGCACGCTGAGCATCTGGGATGCGATGAGACCGTCATTCCTTGTTTACAGCTCCTGGCAGGCAGAGGCCTGCGTCATGCATGGCTGGGGTTGGGAGTGTTTCCTCAGCAGTGGCACAGAGAGACGAGAGGCGGCCTCTCCTCTCCGTGCCCGCCGGCCGGCCCTGCAGAGCGCGCTCGGCCTGAGGTGCTGGGCGAGCAGCTCCGCTGGCTTTCCCACCTGAGGACTGCAGACCCTCACACCTTATGTTTTTTAGTTTGGGATCACAGAGCAGATGGCACGTGTGTTACCTTTCGGCTGCTTGGTGAGCCCCGGAACGTTCCATGAGTGGTTGTGGTGTGATCGTGCTCTTGGTGTGAGGAAGTCTTTACTCAGTTTTGTTGAGAATTTATGAAGAAAGTCAGGAACTGTTAAGCTTAAGCGTGTGGCTTGTTGTTTCACTTTGATAAACAATGTTGCCCACTCCCCCGCCACGAAGCGTGTGTGGATGTGTTTGGTCTCACTGGCTCTTTTAGACTCTCTTAAGTCTCTTACATACTCTTTTTGTATAAAGCTATGTTGCTGCAGTTACTCCTGTTTTGACTTCAGAAGTTTCCAGTGCAGACTGTTTACAAATTGGACCTGAAAGAGAACAGTAATTGATTAAAAGCAATAATTTATTAATGATGTTAACATTTCCTATGCATGCCGAGATAAGGCAAAGCTTTATGCTTGATTTACTAGCCTTATGGTAATTCCTGTGCTTTTTCTTTGAGTTTCTGTCAATGTGATACCTTGCAACAGGTTATTTAATTTACTGGAATATCTCTGCTGACATTAATGGAATTGTTGATAATAGCTGAGAAAAGAGACTCTGGACCTGCATTAATATGCTACTTTTCAAAAATGCAATCTTAAAATCATCATCTGAGCTCCAGACAGCCTTCGCATGTGTTTGTATAAACTTCTGCAAGGGTAATATTTCAGAATAGTCTGTATGATTTTGGAAACACTATTTTCAACATTCCCTCAAAAGAGAGCAGAAAATAAATAATAGTTTACTGACTGTATGTCACTGATTTTATTGCATGGTAGTAAGGGAGAAAGCTCACTGATTTGAATGGCTCAGTTTAATAAAGATGACTGGGTGTCCCAGCAGTCTCCCATAATGATTTTAGTTTAAAAAAGAAGAAGAAATATTTTACCTTGGAGAAGTTCCTTTAAGAAGCAGTAAGACAAATTATGGAAACTTTTTGTGTGTGTGTGATGTGTAAAACCACTCCTTATCCCAAAATGGGGAAATATACTTTACTTTTACTTGAACAAATAATATGAAAATCATCATATAAGCTACTGTTAACCTTTTTATCTCAAATGTAGTTCAAACTATTTAAATGGCTTTGGTCTTCATGTGGGAATGGAAATTAGCTCTTGGCATAGCTTGCTCTAATTGAAATCAGTTTGTGGTTTTTAAGTTCCTTCCCTGCTTGACAGATGATATCATTTCCTATGCTTTTTGTAATCCCCTCTGTTTTTCTAAGATTGTATAAAGCTAAGTTGAACTACACATTTTAAAGTAACTATACACCTTTTTCTGACCTACTTAGGACATTGTCCAAAAATCTTCACCAGATATTCAGTCTGTATTTGCAGACAGTTTTACTTTTTGTTGAGGAATGTTAGTACATTTTTGTTGCCTGAAGTACTGAAGTACATCCAAAGTAGAACAAAGATGTATCGTAACTATTAGACACATAAGAAGTGTAAGATACAGTTTTTACTTTTATAATCGAAGAATTAAGAGTACCAGTGTTCTGTGTTAGATTGTTTTAAATCCTTTCTCCAATTGCATGTTTAACTTCTGCTCTGTGGATTCACATTGCTGTAGAAGGCAATACAGTTAAAATTATTATTTCTACTTGAAAATAAAAGTAAAATTCCATTCACATACTTCTGAACTGTAAAAAGCCAAATGATGCTTAAGGGCTTTGTGCAACAGGAAAAATTCAGTGGTCGGCATGGTACCTGTTAGCAACAGGCTCTGTGTGGGGCATGCAATTTCTATTTTTCAGTCCTGAGCATTTCAGACAGCATAGTGTAGGTATCCAGTGCTCCATCACAATCTACTGAGATGCTGATCTGCCTGTAATCCTATCTGGGGAGGAGACTTTCATGTGGTTCCTGTTAAGAGGGAGACCATTTCCCGGCAGTTTACTGGAGTGCCTGCCCTGGTTCACAGCTGTGTTGGACAGCGGGACCTGCAAGGAAGATTTCACTTTGTCAGGAGGTCTGCCCGCTTCTCCATGCCTGATGAAGAGTCTGACATACTTTAAGTTGTTCCTAACCTCTAGTTAAAAATATGTATTTGTCCTTACTACTAGAAAAACACAGCACAGACTTGTACTTTACTGGCATGGGACTTAAGCTACATATTAACCATTATAAATGGTAGGGCTGTGGCTGAGGAGAGCATGCTGCTGCTCCCCTGCCTCTGCTTCTTGCAGGGGAAAGTTTTTGGCTCTGGGGAAATGCTGTCTGTGAGCTCCCCAGCCCCCAAGCACAGCAGCTGGCAGCAGCTTTACTTGGGGATGGGGTGAACCCACAGATGGCATACAGAAAGAAATCGCTCTGTAATTTTTCCTTTCCATGCAAGAAGTCCTACCTGGGCAGATCAGCTTCTGGTATTGCATATGTTGGCACAACCGGGCTGTCTTCAGGAGCTTCCTTATGTGCTTCCCTTTAATATTTCCCTCCCCCACTGTCCAGATGATAAGACTCTCTTTCTTCTTGGTGGTAACTGCTAGAAATTTAGTACTTTTACTGATGGCTTTTTCTCTTAATTGCAAACTAGGAGACAAATTCTGTGGATTTATGCTCGTATGAAATGCCTTTGACTTCAGTGAATAATGGTGATATCGAATTCTTGCACTATGTCCTATATTCCTTAGGAACTGTAAATCAATATTGTTTTCTGTACTGCCGTTTTAAGTATCTGTCCTAAAATATGCATCCTTGGTTTCTAATACTGGCTTCTACTTCATAGAATCAATCCCTAAAAAAAAAAACCACAAATCCCTTAGCAGATTGTTAACTGTTTCTGACTGGTTTTATTTAACTAAGGAAAATCTTTTTTCCTTTCAAGTACAACACTGTAACATCCGGTGCATGAATGGAGGTAGCTGCAGTGATGACCATTGCCTCTGTCAGAAGGGATATACAGGAACGCATTGCGGACAGCGTAAGTACACTTTTATTAAGGCAGATACTGTGTACAGTTAAGTAATTCTGGGATGTGTGGACTGGGCACCCTTCAGCACTAAATTTCAACTGATGTTGAACTTGTTTTTGATCAGGTACAGTGGAATTTTACAGGAAAACACATGACTTTGTAATGAATGCTGAGTGAATTCTTTCTGATCAGGACTATTAAAATAAACATCATGTGAATTCATAATAATTGGATATAACTTGATCCTGTAGTTCTCACACTACCATAATTCCCATTGACCTCCAGGGCTTTCCACTCACTAGAGCAATAGACCATACATTTAGAATTTACGTGGGATTCAGTTTTCATCTTATAGACAAAATCAAGCTTTTTAATACAAAGCCTTGTTTTAATTTCAGGGGTTTACTTCAGACTTAGCTAGTATGCTTTAGGAATTTTGCTCATTTTGTTGTTGTCTTATTAAAGAGTTGATCAACATATTTTTGATTTCCTCAATCAATCCTGAGCCAACAACATTCCTGGATCTGCTGCTTGAAATCTCTCCCAAACTGACTCTGGTGGTCTCTTGCTCTTCTTGGCTGGAATGCTGTGAAGAAACTGAAATAAGGATGTAGACACTGCTTTTAAGCAAGACTGTCATGTTCACTGCTATCTAGTGAACTATTGGTCTGACAGAGAAAATGTGTTTAGCTTATTTAATGAAAACCTTTTGTGCTCTGTCAAAATCAATGGCACACTCTACGTGAACTTCAGTGAGACCAGGAATTTACCCTAATAATCTGGAAGAGGATCACATGGTGAATGGATTAAGAATTGTATTTCTGCCTTCTCTGTGAAATATCAAGTGGATAAAAGAGGATAAATGGAAACCTTCTTTCTACTGAAGTGAATGTGAAATGGAACAAAGAATAACATTACTCAATGAGCATCAAATTGTATTTCAAAGCCCTTTTTTCATGTGAATGTTATAATTTCTGATTATTTTTGAGAGCAACTGCTTTTGGAGTTTATGATGAGGAAAATTGGGTTCTGAATCTAGTGACAGCATCGTACAGGGGAAGAATATCTTGGATTAACAGTACAAATAGCTATTGATTACATTTTGCTATCCTAGTTGATAGCATGAATTATTTAACATCAGCAAACAGCCTTTTAATACTGGATTGTTTTTCTATTATGGTAGAGGAAAAATTTCATTTTAAAATTTGCTTCTGAATAGGAAAATTTCTGAGGATTTTGAGACGAAATTTTCTTCTGCACCTTCTATCTGCAGTCTCTACTATTTCAATGTTTCTTTGCCGAAACTTTCAAAGAGATGTTATTTTGAAGCCATCTCAAAGAGAAAGGCTCTGAGAGGTCAGAAAAGCTGTGATTGTTCCTATGTTTATATTATGCTCCTTTGACAAGATGGATTTGTGATGCTTGAGGACAGGAAGTAAGAAAAGATCTTAAGTAGATTCTGGAAAATAAAGTGTTCTGTCCTGTTATGTTTACCATTTTTACCGGTTTACCTGAGCTGGTCAAGTACATACCTTCATGTCTTTCTGGAAGTAGCTCAATAAAGATTACTTTTGCCTTCTCTCTGATACAGCTGTCTGTGAAAACGGATGTCTAAATGGAGGCAGATGTGTGGCTCCGAATCGATGTGCTTGCACATATGGCTTTACTGGACCCCAGTGTGAAAGAGGTATGTGCCCTAAAACAGTGGGAAAAAATTGATGTTCGAACTTGCTTAATAGTAACTTAAAAATACTTATGAAGTACTTAAATAGTAATATTTTATTGCTGTCTGTGAATAAGGTAAAATATAATTAACGTTCTTGTAGAATGCAACGTACAGAAGCTTTACTGAAAGGAAAACTCCAGTCTAAGGAAGATGTGGAGATATTAATTCTGGAATAACACAAATTAAAATGGTGACAACTTTCCTGAATTACACTTTTAATGAGAAAGAAAACTTTAGCATTGTTTTAAAAAGAAACATTCAATCTTACCCACCTTTGATTTTTATATATCACAAGCATTGTTTGGTATGATATTAATGGTTAGTTCTTTGGTTCACAGTAGGTTTACTAAGTGTCGTTTTCTTTTCCTGGGGCAAAAATCCCCATTTATTTACTCTAACAGTAGGGTTGTCGAGCCATTACCTATTCTAATCTATAGTTGAATCGATTTGGTTTGTTTTTGTTTGTCTCAAGACTGGGAACAAATTTTAAGTAGCATTTTTAGCAATATGTGAGCTTCATAAGGTTAGAGACCAGGATGAAACACACATGCAGCTGATTAAGGCCCTTCTTTTTTTTACTTTTTTTGCTATGAAAACGCTCCAATGGAAGAGGTGGCAAATAAAAAATATGGATAAGTGTTTTTACTCAAACTTTGATTCAGATTCAAAGTCATCAGAAAAGCTTTTTGTATCTCTGATACATTTACTTACCAATGATAAGCAGCATCTTGCCTCTGTCTTTGGCATGTTTTGTTTAGGCAGAGTTTATTCAATTCTTCTTTTCATTTTGTATAGATTTATTGTTACCGATTTTAGCTTTTTACTTGCGTATCTATAGAGATAATCACAGCTGTTTCCAGATGAAAACACAGCTATACCAACTGTCTTATCTGGTATATGGATTTTTTTCAGGGTTATTAAACCAGTTTAATGGTTCATTTGAGAGAGAGATAGTGAACAGTGTTCAGGTATAATCCTTCTGTTGCATTTTGTAATATTAAAACCAAAACATTTTCATTTGGTAGACCTATCAATTGATCTGTTTAGTTGGAAATTCATACACAATATTCATGCAATACGTTGCATTATATATCTATGAACCCGGGACAGAATAGACATCAATAACCTGATTTAGGGCTTGTGTGTAGGGGATGTGCTTAGCACATGAAATTTCTGTCAGTGAGCATGTCAGATGATCACTGCTGTCGGTGCTGCCCCTGGAGTAATGGTTGTCTTTTTTATATGGGCAGCATAGGTGAGTGATGCAGAACAACAAATCTTAGGGAACCAAAGCTTTTCATTCTGTGCTGGAACACACAGTAGGATGAAGCAGTTATTTCCCGCACTCCGTACGGCAGATAAATTGCTGTGTTGGCACTGTGTGAAGTCTTGCCGGTTGTCCACTCAGATGTTGGAAAAGTAGTTCAAACTGATGATGAAGTTTTTCTGAAGATTGGAAAGTAGCTGTGTTCTAAATCTTGGGATCTCACTGCTGGAGAGGAGTAAGAGGAATGGAAAATTAGGTTAAAAATCCTAAAGTGTGAAGAGAAGAAAGTCTTTATAGGTAAAGAATATACTGAATATTACTGCAAAGGCTTTGAATTTCAAGCAGTGGCTGCTTGTTCTCCATGGGTGAAGGGTTTGAGCCTTCTGAAGTACAAGTTCAGAAGAAGATTGTTCAATACTGCTTTTCTGTGGCCTGATCTGGGACCAGTTTGACTCCACCTCATTAGGGCAAGTTTCAAGGCTGAAGCCTGTCCCTCAGGACTCCTGCCTTGTGTCGGGTGGAGTGAGAAACTGGTGACACAGAGCCATTTGAGCCAAATCATGCCGTCATGAAATCCACACATGTTACTGAGCACAATTGAGGTGGAAGTCTGTAACTTTTATGCCTTGTCCATAGACAATTTTTACTTAGAACATGTGTTTGATTCTATAGTTATCAATAAAAAAGAAAATAGACATTAATGAGCTGTAGTATTTCTGGCTAATGCTCACTGCAGTATTGAGGCCAAATGATAGTCATATCTTCCTAGAAAACCTCTGAAATTTGGCTTCTTTCACAGAGATTTCCTGCAGCCTCTCTACCTAGCTGAGCTAATATGTTCCCCTCCTCTAGAAAGGGTGTGGTGTTTTTTGGTCCCAGAATCACATTATGCCATCAGAAGAACTTTTTCTGAAGATAACTTTTAAAGTATAAGCTAATGTTGGTCTTAGTCAGAATAACTTGCATTGTTCAACACATGCACCTGTGTGGTCATTAGGGAATTGTCTGGCTGCATATGATTTTACACATCTGTCAGCTAAGTAAGAGGTCCATATTTTGAGCCTAGCTTTGGAAAGTTACGTGGATTTGTGACACTCCCTGGTGGGCTTCTGATGTATATGTGGATGGAGATTATCCACTAAATTGACAAGATTCGTGCCTTGTAGAGTAAAACTGTCTTTATTAGAAAGTAAAAAAAGGAGGGGGGAAAAAAAAAAAGGGGTGAGGGGAGGAAATTAAAAGAGAAATAAACTATCCCATTTTGGGGGAAGCAGGAGAGGCAGATTGTTTTGAAAATACCCTGTCTGGATATAAATGTAATGTGAAGTGGTAGGATTTTGTGGCATGCACATTCTCCATCTGTTTGGCTGTGGTTTGACTTCTAGGTCATGCCATGCCACACACTAACAGTGATGTAAGTAATTTACTGCTGTGTATCATGCAGTGCTTTTCTCTATAAGCATCAACTAATAGTAACAGTCACAAGAGTGTTTGTGGCACGTATGTCACAGACCAAAGAATATTCCAACCTTTGCTGCATATGTCATGGCTTAGAACTGAATAAAACAATGTTGAAGCAACCAAATTCATGTGGGTTATTCCAATAATCTGATATGGAAAACAATTAAAATGTTGCAGGTGGTTGTAGCAAAGTTAAAGCCAGTTTCATACCTCCAGAGGCAAGTTGTGTAGTTCTGTGTCTACTGTTTTAAGTAGGTTTATCATACACTTAGTCCATATTTGTAATACAGATTAGCCCTATTGGTATTACTTCAGTAAATGCTGACCGTATGGTTGTTAATGATGATCTGCAAGACTTCTGCGAAAGTTGATACCTTCAATATATGCACAATGAAAGGGCTTTATCTAGTGAAAGACCTGCTGCTTTCACAGTGCAGCAAACTCCATCGAATTTGTGGCATGAGTATTTTTATGTATTTATTCAGTCATTCTTTGAGAGGGCAGCAGCTGGCCTTGGACAGTTTTGGCACACAAATTGCTTTTTGTGTGTCTTAGAAGTGTTAATGATGGTATAAAACACTATAAACATGAGCAAAAGGAATTTTTAGACTCATTATTATCAATGGAGTTCCTCTTCATGTTCTGGGAGTGTGTAGCATGTCACTGGTGAGATACACTTCATCAGAGCTGTATTGGTAACTGTAGCATGGTCAAAAGGTGCACATGTATCATTAACTCCTCAGTTGTTGCATATGGTGTTTGGCGTGTTTCTAGAGCAGGGGAAGCTCCTGGGCATACTGTCAAGTATATGCAGGTGTATCATAAGTACAACAGACCTGGCTTTTCTGTGGGATAATGTTCATCAAAAAGGTGAATTTGACATAAGCGAAACAGTAAAAGTGTAGTGGAGTTGGAAATGCTTCCTAGAGCAATTTGAGACACATTTAAAATACATAGTCCAGAAGGGAAAATATTTCATGGATATTGGCTCAGTTAGAATTTGAGCTTCAAGGATTCCTTCTGGAAGGTGCTGAGTTCTCTGGCTGGGATCCAGTGATGGGCTTTGACATGCATTTAAATTCAAACCTGAGATGTCAATATGCTTAAAATTATGCAAGTGCTTAAGGGCCTTGCTAGATTTTGGCCCAAGCTTTCAGAGTCAGTTAAGATCTGAGAGGTGCACTCAGCTTTTAGCATATATAGTCATATTATTAATTAAAAGAAATCACAGGTAACAGAAAATGAAGATGCAAGCAAAGCAAAATTTCTACTGCTTAAAATCTAGACGCCATCTTTATGCCATCTGACTTTTAATGCTGAATAACTTGAGAGAGTTACAGATTTTGCAGTTCGTTTTACAGTTACTGAAGAGATTGAGAGCAGAGACTTAGTTTCTTCCCCTGAGGATGATTCAGAACATCAACAGCTCTTTATTGTCTGTGAAAGAGCGTACGGGATTTACTGGCTATGTGAGATGCCCACGTTTAGGTCATGTGAAAACATCCCTGTGTCATGCACTTTATGGAAGTCCAGAAGAAAAAATGATGTTAGAAGCTCAGAGAGATCAGACATCCCTATCAGATTTGGTAGAACTGTGTCCTCCAAACTTGTGCATAAAAGCTTCATTGACTCTTTGAATCTATTTCTCTTTGGACATTTGGATGATTATTCTTTGAGGGTGACTTCTGTATTATATAAAATCATACATTGTTATTATCCCTGTATTGCAAAAATGCAATAAAATGTGGTTTTCTTTTTCTGTCCGGATCCATTTAGAGGAACACAGTGGAAGCTTAGAATGTGTTACAGCCCTGTTTGTTTATTTGAATGCTTATGACAACATCAGGGGCTCAATCCTGCTGCATTTTGGAGTTTTGCCACTCAACTTTGCGTAGGAGCAGAATTGGACCTGATGTAGTTCAAATATTAGGAGAGTACCACGTGTGTTTTGTTTTTTTCTGGACTCAGAATACGAGCAAATGATTGCTTTTTCTTCAAACAGAGTCGTTTCTGTACTGCTCTTTTCATGGCAGGAATTTTTGCATAATTTTTAATTATATTTGGCCATTATTAAAAGTTCCCAGAATTAATGCCATATGTAAAAATATCTTTCCCAGAGCCTCTCTATGAAAGCGCAGCCACTGAAAGTGGTTGAGAATAGTGTAGTGCTGTGTATATTTTTTTTCTCTCTAAATATTACAACGGGTAGAATGTTTTCACAAAGAGGACACTGCACCCCTTAGTGTGCCCCGTCTCTGGTATTTAGTCTAAATGGAAAGTAAATAACAAAGTGTAGATAGCAGTAAAAGTATGTTCCCAAAGCCTTATGTTGCATTTAAAGTAGTATTGCAGCATATGGTAGCTGGCAAACATTTGAATAAACTCTATTTCTGTAGCTGTCTTCCAAGAAACACATCTGTTGACATAGACATGTAGTTTCTGCAGCCCTGTAACATGAATGCATGTACAATATTATAGCAGCAAACTAAACGATGGCTAAGCTTGAAGGTCTGGAAGAAGGATTCTTGCACGTCATTTTCCCCCTCAAAAATTATGAAAAATGGCTTCAGGCTGAGGATAAATATAGGCAGTCACAGAGTGACATTTTACTATCCTTAAAATAATTTTAATACATGTTGCCACCCTTGATGTCTTTCAGTTTCAAAACAAAAAATCAGTATCAGTGTCTTGGATTATGTTGAGATAAATGGATGAGAACTCTTTTAATTTTTAAAATTGAAGCTGCAGCTTAATGGTGGAGAAGTCAGTCTCTGCAGAATAACTATGTGTCATTTAAGATGGTTTATAATACTTAGCAATATAATCAATAGATCTCTGGATCAGAACTCAATACTAAGCTCAGTCTGTTATTTAATACCAAACAGCATTTTTAGGATCTTGTGTATGTGAAGGCTTTTATCCATTGTTCTGCTCCTTGCAAATACACCCTCTAACTTGGTCCTGTGTCTCTTAATTTATAATTTGTGCATCTCAAAATACCACATAGCAAGTTTTAAAGTGTTTCTTCAGGTATATAAAGCTTAATCAAGATCCATAAATGATTCAGTACATATGGGCTTAGGTCTCTTGTGAGATGTGAGGGCTCCAACTTTTGTATGCGAAGCTGAACATTTACGTTTTGTTCCAAATAGAGTTTTGATTTCAGTCAGACAAATCCAAATCCAAAGTTTTCATTCAACTATTTGGCAGCCCTTTCTGTATTTCCATGCCTTCTTGATTGGCTGCTAAGGGCACTGACCTTTAGATGTGCAGTAAGGTATTATTTGGACTTTGTTTTGTTTTGATTTCATTTTAGTTGTAGCAGTGGAGATACATACAAATTTAATCACAAATTGAGGAGCTTATGTTTTGATGTAAATTATAATACAAACATTTAAATTAAATAGCTGCATTGGTGTAATCTGTAAGATTTGATTCTTGCATATAGGACATTGAAGGGACTCATGAGAATCACTGAGATCATTGTCCTGGTACTGCAGACAGCTTTGTTGTTGAACCTGACGCCTGCCTCCAGGTGTGCTGGCAGCCTGTGGCACGTGTTTGCTGTGCAAGAAATTCAGTTCTGCTTTCATTGCAGATGGGCTGAACCTTGCGCTGGCTTTGCTTACGTGTGGGACTTGCAATCTGCCTTGTAGTGTCTTAAGAAATGAAGAGTGGAGGCCTATGCTTTGATCGAGAGGTTTTGTTGAAGTTATATACACAAAGAGATGTCTATGTTTGTTTGGTTATGGGACATTACATTAATACAGATAGGACTTTTATATACACAGTGCAGGCAGTTGAAAGATATAACTTCCCTGAATGGCCTGCACTGCCCAATCTGTGCTCTGTGGAGCTCCAGGGAGAGCTGGGAAGAATCTGTCTAATGTGTTGTATCCTGAAAGTCAGATTTTTTTGTGTGTATGTGCGGAAAGATTGAGTCAGCTTTTATTGATTTTGGTTGTCATTGCAGCACGGTGTTGCATCTGAGGCCTTCAGAATGAATGTCTTCAAGCTGTTCTTGCTCTCTCAGTACCATTGTAACATGCCCATTTTTCTAATTTCAGCTATCTGCCATTTCCTGGATCACTTCAAAACTTGTAGAACATAAAATAGCTGATAACAACTAATTTCTCATGGAGCTTTCCATAGAAAAGGTGCTTTTGAAATGGTGACTCCTAGAGTTGAATATGGTACAGGGAGTAAGCTGACAACTCATCTGACAGTGCCCACTTAGACATTTATGGAGAAGAATGTTCCTTCTTCTCTGGGCTGCAATATATTTTGATACAACAAAGCACAGCTACCTGAAATCCTTTCATCTGTTACAGTGAAAACAAGTGTTTTCCTTATGAATCACTCTGAAGTATTATATGAATATTTCCCATTTATGCCTTTTTTTCCTTATTGACCCGGTAAGCTGCAAATATTTGTTACAGTTGCAACAGAAAAAAAATCAAGTATCAGTATGTAGGATACATCAGTGAAGTTTGTGTTATGGACTCCATTTTTTCTTTCTGTGTTTGCTTTTTCAAGTGATCTAAAACTTTCATGATGGTCAGTTCTAACAAAGAAAAGAGAACCTCTTTTAAAACATCATAGATCATGCCCAATGCAAGGATAAACTGAGAAGGGCATTTCCAAATAAAACAATTCTTTTATGTAGGTCAGCTGCAAAATATTAATGAAAATGCATCTTAAGCAGAGGTGCTCAAAATGGTCAGTGCAACTGCTTTGTCACATGTAAATTTCCTTGCAACATATTTGTAACAGACCTGATGAAATCTCTGTAAAAATCAAAGCTTTTCTAAAGTAAACTTACATTTAGAAAGATATCTCATATCCTATCTCAGCATAAAAGTTGGAAAAAGTTATAGGAATAACTACCTAAGAGCAGCTGTAAGGAGAGTCACATTCACACTTCCAGTTGGCCTTGAGGAGTTCCCAAATAATGACTGAGTGGGGTTTTTTTTGTTGTTGTGTTTTGGGTTTTTTTTGTCAGTGACAGCTTATACGGTTTGGCACTCTAGAGAAATGCTGTAGGAAAAGAAAAGAGGCCTAAATAAGGTCTGAAAAGAAAGGAGCCCTAAGAGAAAGATCACTCTCCAAATTCTCCTCTGCTGTAAAACAGAGCCTAGCTTTGCACTCCTTAACCAGAAAAAACTCCCTTTGGAAAAAGGCAGAATTTCCTTATGTAAAGAATCCAATATTCAATATTTCTCTTTGTAGAAAGATGTATAAAGGCTAGGGATAAGTAATTAAAAAAAAGGCATAAAAGTTATTAAAAGTATGTGTTTGTAGACACATACACACATATGGGTTTATATTTCAAGAACAGAAATATGAAACCTTGTAAACACCTGATTTTTGATTGTCAGTCTTATACATTTACTGTGTGTCTATTGTGGGCATTACCCAGGCTAAACTAGCACAGATAGGTTAACATAACCGCAGTCTGCTGTGCTATGGTCTTAATTTCTTTTCATGGTGGTGTAATTGAGATTACAGGTTCCATTCTGAAGGGGTGGCCTCTGCACCGTTTTCCTTGATCCTGAATGTTTAACTTAGTGTGTGTGACTCAGTTTTTAAAATGCATTTAACTCAAGTAAGCCTGGCTTACCAAATGATCTTCGTCATGTTTTATAATGGGCTCTTCTCATCATTTATGTTTTTTGCAAAGTTTACCCAGTGATCACCAGGAGTTTCAGTACTGTCCCCATTTCCTCCTTACTCCTTGGGTCTGCTGTGACCCTCTAATGCTGCTTCTTCCAACGCAGAGGTGCTGAGAGTCATAGGAAAATAGGAGCTTAGCAGAAACCTGTATGCTCGCAGTTCTTGCCTCCTTGGGAAAGTGGTGGCTGGTGACTGATGCCTTCATCCTGCACCACTATACACAGCATGGGACAAAGCCCTTGCGCCGCTGTGCTGAAGCAGAAGGGTCCTTGTTGGCATTGCAGCAGTGGTAATAAATTCAGTGATATTTTGTTAGACTTACCATTTTCTTTCTTGTTTCTGTATACACAGCAATGTCTTAGTGCTCTTTGGTCTCAAGATTAAACCATCAGTTTTTGCCGTAAGTCCTTTTACATTGGTCCCACTGCTTACAGTGGCTCCATTGAGTCTATTGATAGATGAGTTTTCAGCAGCGCTGGGGAAATCAGTTTATCTCCAGCAAAAACAGGCAGCGCACTAAAACGCATGTCTACTGTTTAGTAGAGTGACTCTTACCTATCAAAGAATGTATTTACTGTTTTTTAAAAAAAGAGCCATAAGGATTACAGGGGAGAGAGGATAATTTCTAACAGTATTTCAGCTTGCAGAATCGCTTAGAGCAGAAAGGACCTGTTGAGATCATCTAGTCAAACCCCCCTGCTCAAGCAGATCAGCTAGAGCAGGTTGCCCAGGACTGTGTATAGCCACCTTCTGGAAAATGTGTTAAAATATATGTTAGCCTGTGATTTGTAACGCCTCCAGCTGTATCATTCAGACCTGCTAGCCATTTAAGGAAGATCCAGTGCTAACATTGTCAAAGCATTCATAATCCTGGATGTTTTGAGTTTTTTCTTATTTGTGTGTTCTACTATCCAGAGGCTGTTTGTCCTGTGGCAGCGATTGATTGAGTGCTGTGAAATGAAAGCACATGTTATGCTGATAATTTCTAGTGTACTTGCCTAATAAAATTCTAAAAATGGAAGAGTTAGTTTAAAAATATAAAATAAGCAGGCAAAATTACAGTGGTTCATGGGGTGGGGGACAGGGAACGGTTGTAACTCCTAGTAATACTAGTAACTACAGACACACTGTTAGGGGAATTTTCCTATTTGCACTTGACACTGGCTGTACTTAATCTGTTTATCACTTAAAACAAAAAGATGGGGAGATCCATTAGGTACTTGACTGGTAATTTCACCTGATTTAGAAGGAAACTGGGTCCATCAGTGATGGGAGATTTTAGGGTCTCAAAAGCTCCTATGTCTGCTTAAGTTTCTGGGAGGTACAGCAAGAAACAAATCAGTAAACATACAGTGGAAAGTGCTGTGCACTTTCTTTAAAGTGCAATTGAGATCAATCTTAGTGAGACACCTTGAACTGCTTCTTCAAGGGCCATTGGACTACTCTCTGTGCTGGAATAATATGTCCGGATGTCTTCGTTCATTTGAGCGGTACAGTGACGGAATACTGCTTGAGCTTGAAATGTTTATAAGAGGTAGTAGTAAAGCCAGCAAGCAATGAATTATAATTGTCCTGCTGGGATATGATGAAAGCCTTTATGAGAATCTCCATGTCCCATTGGGACAGTATGGGTGGTAACTTGGAGAGATTCGTAAAATGGTAGTATGACAGCTTTACAGTCAGATTAATACAGGCTTCAAAAGAAACCACAGGGTCAAAAATGACTTCCAGACTACAGGCTTTAAAGGCAAAAAGATCTACCATTGAAATGGGCAGTTAAAAAAGAGGTGATACATAACTGTGAAAGGACAGGCAATGTTAGGTTACTTGGGCTCCAATAACCTTTAAAATAAGATACAATTTAATGATGCAGATACTCTGTCTGAAATTGAATTGCACCACGTGGTGTGAATTATTTCAGTTACTTGATTCTTGAGGTGAGGAGTAAAGGAGTAATAAGAGGACAATCTGAGGGTTTTAAATAGGGAGAATGTAATGTTTTAATACACTGAAATTGGGTAGACCTATAGGGGCTCATAAAGAAAAAGCAAGAGAAGCAGGTGAGGGGGAAAGATAGGCAAGAAGATGTCAGAGGGGATCTAGCCAAATAGTTTTCACACGTTGCAGGAAGAGAGTGTTGAAAGCAGGTTGAGAAGTTTAGACTGCTGCTTGGGCAGGGGAAGCCCAGCGGAGATGTGCATTCCATTCATCTGAACGGCTCTTCTAGTAAAAACATTGCTAGACACAAGCACAGTCCAGGAATGGCAAATGATGAATGACTTTGCAAGCTATCTTGCTGGGTATTTAATCTGTGTGGTTATCTAAATAATTTGAAATGCTTCTCTTGGCCTGCGCCAGGCTGGGCAAAATGAAGTGCCATGCATTAAACCTTGTGCTATTTCAGCTCTTGGGTCCCAGCAGGAACCTAACAAGATATGGCTCCATGAAAGGTGATACTATATTAAACTAACAGTACAAGTTGTATCAAAAACTCAGTTCCAAATTCAATACAAAAAGTCGTGTTTTTAGAAGGCATTTTAAATCTAGTACTAGCACTTCAGTCACTTGCTGATGTCAGTACAAAAAAAATGCTTTGTACAGCTGCTGACTGCAAGGAAGATGAGAGGTTAAATTGGGTTAGCAGAAATGAAAGCAATGGAAGAAGTATTGGTATCAGAATGTTTATGGAATTTGTCATTGAATAACAGAAGTGTTTAAATTGGAGCACCAATTTAAAGCGTTCCTTTTAATAATTTTTTTCCACATTTATGTGAAATTTAAATTATTTACAAAGGTGTATGAGGAAATATTAATTTCTTCCCCTCTTAGGAAAAAAAAAGTAAAGATGATGGCAAATCCATCTTGATCTCTCACTGTTCAAGCCTTCTTAAGCTAGGGCCTGAGCCACCAGTGTATATTAGAATAATTCTGCTATTCTTACTACAGTTGATTACAGTGCTCTGTTATAAAGGGTGGAGGCACTTGGTTGTTCTCCAGAGAAAGTGAGTAATAATTGACCTAATGTACAGAGCACATGAATAACATATTCTTTCGGTAAGAAATTTATGTTTTACAGGGTGTGCTAGAGTTCACATCCCTTTTTCACATCTTCCAAAAGATTTTAAAATACTCAGCTGCTCTATTAAATTTCTAATTCA
Source organism: Phaethon lepturus (assembly GCF_000687285.1). Classification (NCBI taxonomy): domain Eukaryota; kingdom Metazoa; phylum Chordata; class Aves; order Phaethontiformes; family Phaethontidae; genus Phaethon; species Phaethon lepturus. Next base: position 139,211 of record NW_010536839.1, on the reverse strand, counting down.
ACAAATACTCAAATACAAAGTATGCATTAGATAAAGCTCTTGAGTTGAATCCAAACATTGAAAAATCTTTTAATCTGCCTTGAAAACAGCTGTTTAGAATTTTGAATAGAAATAAAAACTTCCTTCAGCCTATGTTGTTGATGTCCGCTTCAGTCTGTAGTTGGGAGGAATTTCTCTTTGTTACTTTGATGCAAAGTCTTGCTGCCGTTGCAGTGATTTGGCTATCCCCAAAACATACCAGGAGTGGTATCCTGGTCCTGTTTGAAATAAATGGTAACGCTTCCTTTGAATTCAATATAATGGAGGACGGACTTCGCAGAAGACTTGAGATAATGTTGACACTTCAGTTGTAGTTGTCTGGAGTGCAGCTACAGGAGCTCTCGTTGCCATCTCCCACTACTAAGGG
>NW_010536839.1:134283-138774 GCF_000687285.1 Phaethon lepturus | reverse complement strand
CCTGCTGAAGGAATTCTTGATATGAGAATTAGTGTCAGAAATAATTTAAACAAATTAGATGGGTTTTGTGTGTGTGCACAGGCAACTTCTATTCCTTGTTCATAAATACTTGGGTAATCTTATAAAATGTTATATAGTGGCTCTGCATTAAATACTACAAATGAAATTTCTAGGCCATTGCCCATTGTATCCAAGGAAACACCAAAGAGTTCAAGATGGCTAACGTTACAATGAACATGAAAAGCAGTAATGATTTGCCACTTACTGTAAACTATTGCCAAAACCCTGCAGGGAATGGTTTACACTTATTTACAACTCTTTGTTTTTCTGTGTCCAGAGGGTAGATTATACATGCATTTCACACACACACACATGCACGCATATCGGTTGTATATTCAAACATTTGGGCAGTATTTTAGACTCAGAGGTAGAAGTCTTATGTTGTTCAGAGAAATGAAGCCTGGATGAAACTTCTCAGTAACTATGGAAGTGATCCAAAGCCTACTCATGTCGAAGAAAGGGACGCCCAAAGACTTGGGTGGGCTTTGAATCAGAAGTCAGAGCTGACATGATCAGATCTTGTCAGCTAGGTTTCAAGAAGTTGTGCAAGGTTATTGAGAAAGCAGTTAGCTCTGTGCTGTGTTGCCACACAATACTATCAATCAGTAGTTTTGGATAAAAGTAAGAAGTGCTTAAAGGCATAGGCCACAAATATGAATGTGTTCTAGCAAAGACGACTGTTATCTGTGGCTGTAGGGTATGGCAAATACCATTATATGGAATGGTATTTATCTAAGAACAATTTGGGATTTCAAGATGATGAATAAGAAATATTCTAGTAGAGTAAACAGCAAACAAAATACATATAACCTCTTTCAGTTTTATAGTGTAGTGTGCTTTTTCTTTTGGACTTATGTGCTGCATGCATAATCTTTCATGTGATATTCACATTTCTAAAGTGTTCCTTGAATGCAGGTGTGTTAATGTACGTTGGTTAACACACAGAGACGTCTTTCTGCATGTGCTCCAATAGCCTTTGTTGAAGCTTAAGTAGCCCTTTTACATCTAAAGGAGATCTTTGCATTCATTTTAGTTGGATTTAAGTTACGCTCAAATTTGAGCAGATGTGGAAGAGTTTTGGGTCTGCCTTTTTCCATGAGATGATGGAAAAGTTTTTAGTTTGATTTGGTTTGTTTGGGTTTTTTTAAGTAGTCAGTATTGTGTGCACTTTGCAGCAGTGATATTCATGCAGAGGCATCCTGTGCAGATGGAGTACCCAGGATGCCCGTGACATGCTACACCTCTTTCAAAGCAGAATGAGATCACAGGCAGCAGGCTTGCTGCCTGGTAGAGAAGCAGCCTGATGCTCACGTGAAAAATAAGCAAGATCACTTTTGTGAACAGGGCTTTTCATCAGCTGTTTAAAAGTTGCTGATCCAATTTCATGTTCCTAATTAAATGAAATGGGGGAAAGAAAGATCAGCGTGATGGCAGGCAAGAGTTTCAATCTAGTGGTTATCTCATTTCAAACGTGTGGGATAAATTACATTATAATTTAGGTTTATAGTATATTCGAGCACTATATACAAAGTTCGTATGTAAGAGCAGTTTAACCACTGCAAGCTTATTTTATTTTATAAGACTAAACTATTTGATGCTTTAAAAACATTTTTCTAATGTGAATGTTATTTATCACAAGTGTAGTTGAAACCTGAAGATTAATTATTAAAATAGATGTTTAGGCACTTTCCTAATAAGAAGGATGTGGATAAAAGACATTATTTCTGGGATAAATCTTACTTACCTTTTGCATATAGTGCAAAATACCTCTGATAATCAGGAGGAAGTTTGCTTTTCCACTGAAGTGTCTTAAATTATGAGCTTTCTACTGTTTTATGAGAATTTTTTTAAAGCCACCTAAAAGTTTTCCCTCAGTGCTGGTTTACAAGCAGCTGAAACTTTAGACACCACTCCGAACAGTCTGTTGTTCCATTAACATTGCTGGGAGTGATGCACATGTGTAATGGTGACCACCTAGATTCCTAAATGTACCTGTTTTATTAAAAATTAAAAGAAAATATTTCCTGTATTTTTAAGTACAAGTTTAAACTGGCACTGTAATTGCTAAACCATTCAGCTTAGATGCCAGAGCTCCCACAGAGGAACTTTAAACTGCATTATGCCTTAATCCATACACTCACCCCTCTTAACACTTTGCTACTCCCCAGCAGTCGATGGGAGCTCCCTCCTGCTTCCCTTCCTCTCTGTACTCTTACCAGTTGTGGGAGCCCCAAGGTGCTCCCTGTCATGTACCATTCTTTTGCACTCAGTCCCAAGCAGAAGTTGACTTTTAATACCTAAAGTATCCTCTGTCTCAGCTGTGAATCTGCTTTTGGCTTGAGGGGGCTAGGGGACTTGCTTTGGACTACTAGCTTCCTAACAGCTTAATACTTCATTCAAAGCCCGGTGAAGTTAAAAAGGAAAAAGAGTTTCAGTGGTGTAGGTCAGACCCTATATCCAGAAGGGTAAGGTAAGCATTGAGACATTGCTCACACATGGATTACCTCACTTCTGTTCTTTCTGTGAGTCCTGATTTATTGACAGGACCACCTCTTAACCTCAGTACCTGCTTCATATGATGCCAAGTTACAGCAGGAAGACTTGTTGGGAAGATGAAAATGAACAGGATGTGCTTAACAGTCTGGTGACTGTGAAATGGAGCTTGTTCTTCTCAGAAATAATGTAAATCTTTATCTTTCACTGCTCATTTATTTTCTTTTTTTGAAAGATGAATATTAAATTTAAAGATGGGAACACTCTTAGGCCTTGCCATGCTTTATTCTGCTTCAATCGATTGTCCAATTGTTCCTTCAGTGTAAAAAATATTTCAGAAGACACAACAAGTATTTACTATGTATTAGAAATCCATTAGCTACAGTTTTAATTTTTTTCTTATTCAATACACTTAACTTTATTTCTTTGAGATTGATAGATAGGAGCTGCCTAATTTAACAAACCAGTAGTATGTTTTCAGTGCTGGATTAGGCCATTTTTCTTGTGGTTTGTAACCCTCTTTTTTATCTCATATCCTCATTTATCACTGGCCTGGTGTTTGTTTTTCCTGATTTAGGGTTATGACATTGAACTGTACAATTAATATTGGGGTGCATAATTTGTACCTTACGAGCTTGAAAATATCAAAGTAGAAAAAGAATATGGAAATCAACTCTACAGATAAGAGGAAAACGTCTTTTAGGAAAATCAATGGTTAATATCTGCAATTTGTGTAATCATTGTATATTCATATTTGGTTACCCAGTGCTAGCTAGTGGATAATATTTCAGAGTGCATAGCCAGGTGAAACACTGGTCTACTGTGTCAGTGAGATGCTTATCACATTGCTGTGACATTTTTGGCCATGTTTTTGCTTCTTGGAGCATGAAGGCGAGTGCTGCTAATGCCTTTTCCCCCGCTGCAAAGTGTGGTGCTTGCTGCAGATCACCCCGCTCCCGGGTCGGGCAGGGACTGCTCCCACTCTACTTGATATGTGGATTCCTCTCCTGGATGGCTTTGCCTCTCTGGCTGCTCTCTTCTAGTTGGCTCTCTGGACCTCCTTTTTAACTAGTTAGTTGGCCAGCCTGTCCTGGCAAGCCTCCCTCTCCTGGTTGGCTGGTGAAACTCTCAGGCTGGCCGGCCTTTTCCTTCCCTTTCCCTTCCTTTTCTCCCCTTCTCACACATGGTGTCTGCTGGCTCTCACTGTTTATCGCTCCATGTCTCTGTGCCTCCCACTCATTTGTTAGATTTGCTTTGATCCATCCTGTCTTTGCTGCCTTCCTGTTTTTCTTCCCTCTGCTCTTTTGCTGTTTTACTTCTTTGTATCCTTGTTTCCTTCACACTTGTTCCCCGAAGGCTTTCTGCTCTGGCTTTCCGCTGCCTACGGGCAGCATGCATCTTTTCCAGAGCTTGCTGTCCTACTGTTGGCTGTTCATCTGATCTAGCAACCACATTATTTGAAACAGTTACTAAAAGAACACTGATTAGTGTTATAGGTTGGTGAAACAGTTATGTTTATCACTTTTTGTTTTCTATAGGCATTTTTGTAAGTTGCTTTATAAATCTAGTCTGTGTTTATGTAGAAACGCCTGTGATAAATTCCCAACTGGAGCACATCGTCGTGCTTATGTGTCATCTTTCCCATAATTGTGGATTATCAAGTATCTCTTTATTCTCTGTAATTCACTGTCATCTCCCTTAGGACTCTTAGAAATGTCACAACTCACTGTTTTAATCCAGACATCACAGTTACAACTATAGTCTCACAAACAGTTCATTATGCTAGTGTGGAATAAGTACTTTTGGGTGATCACAATGATGGGAAAGGCAGGGAAAATCCATGGCAGTTGAAAATTATTGCTGAAGACCCTGTGAGAGAAGGCATAAAATTCTGTGGCCATTCTTCTCCTACTTGTTTCAGTCTTTGTTCCAGAGTCC
>NW_010536839.1:126811-134252 GCF_000687285.1 Phaethon lepturus | reverse complement strand
CCTGCTGATGCTAATTGAAGTTTTGTCTGAGTTAGGACTAGAGAAACAGATCTCTCTTGTTAGATGCTATAGTGTACCTCATGTCACCTGTAGTTAAAAAAACCCCCATAAATATCTATGCTTTTTGTTCCCGCTTTGTTCAAACCTAGTTTCTAAGCACTTCTTTTGCTCTTTCTCTCCACGCGGCCAACATTTTCATTCTCCCTAATTATGTGATACCTAATACCATAAATCACTCTAAATACTGGTTAGCAATTCAGTTCCTAATAGTAACCACACAGCCTTGTCAATTGGAAAATACTCTCATCCCCCCATATGTGTTTTCTCCTTTCATGATAGAAATATGAATCCAACGTGAGAGGGCATTGTTCTCATGTAGCAGCCCATTCCTTTGAAGTGAGTATCAGGGAGGGGGGTTATATCAGGTTTGCCTTTGACAAGCTGTGGGCTGACATGCCAAGGTTAGAGGGACAGGGTGCTAGTGAGGGCCCTAGCCTGTTGCTCTGGTACGTGCTGGCTACACTGGAGCACACTTGAAGTCTTATGGAGATGAGCCAGAGGCTCCTGAGGTGATAGGAGCCAACAGAGAAGTACCAGTGAAATACCTCAAAGGAATTAAGGGATGTTCTTCTAAGAAGGTGACACGGCTGACAGCCCAGCTGAAGTGCCTCTACACCAATGCATGCAGCATGGGCAACAAACAGGAGGAGTTGGAAGCCACTGTGCTGCTGTAATGCTACGACCAAGTTGCCATTACTGAAACTTGGTGGGATGAATCCCGTGACTGGCTGTTGATGGCTACAAGCTGATCACAAGGGGCAGGTGAGGAAGGAGGGGCAGAAGGGGTTTTCCTCTACATCAAGAAATGGATAGTGTGCAAAGAGCTGTCTCTGAACAATAGCCATGAGCAGGTTGAAAGTTTATGGGTAAGAACTGGAGACTGAGGCAACAAAGGGAACCTTGTGGTTGCTGTCTCCTACAGGCTGCCTGATCAAGGGGAGCCTATTGACAAAGCCTTCTTACTCCAGCTACAGGAGGGATTGCATTCGCAGGCTCTCGTCCTGCTGGGGGACTTCAACCACCCTGACATCTGCTGGAAAAGTAGCATGGCGAGCTGTAGGCAATCCAGGAGACTCCTGAAATGCATTGAGGATAACTTCCTAAGCGAGGTAATAGACAGACTTGCCAGAGGGGATGGATGGTCACCAACACGAGTGAGTTAATTGGTGACATCAAGATTGGAGGCAGCCTGGGCTTGGCAAGGGATGCAATGAATAATAAGAAGGGTTTCAAAAGGTATGTCAGCGAGAAAAGGAAGGTCAAAGAAAGCATCCCCCCCCGATGAGCAAGACTGGCAAACTGGTAACAACGGATGAGAAGGCTGAGGTTCAACAGCTTCTCTCAACAACTTCTTTGCCTCAGTCTTCACTGGCAACCTCTCTTCTCACACCTCTCGAGTGGATGGACTTCAAGGCAGGGACTGGGGGAGCGAAGTCCCTCCCACTGGAAGAGAAGATCAGGTTCATGAGCACCTGAGAAACCTGAATATACATAAGTCTATGGGACCTGACAAGATGCATCCCAGAATCCTGAGGGAATTCGCTGGTGTAGTTGCCAAGCAACTCTCCATGATATTTGGGAAGTCATGGCAGTCAGGTTGAAGTCCCTCGAGACTGGAAAAAGGGTAACATTGCACCCGTTTTTAAACAGGGTAGAAAGGAGGACCCTGTGAACTACTGACCTGTCAGCCTCACCACTGTACCTGGGAAGATCATGGAACAGATCCTCCTAGAAGCTATGCTAAGGCAGAAGAGGGAGGTGATTTGAGACAGCCAGCACAGCTTCACCAAGGGCAAGTCCTTCCTGACCAACCTAGTGGCCTTCTGTGATGGAGTGACTACATCAGTGGACAAGGGAAGAGCTACCAATGTCGTTTGTCTGGACTTCTCTAAGGCCTTTGATGCGGACCTCCACAGCATCCTTCTCTAAATGGGAGAGAGATGGATTTGAGTGGACTGTTCAGTGGATGAGGAATTGGTTGGGTGGTCACATCCAGAGGGTAGTGGTCAATGGCTCAATGTCCAGATAGAGATTGGTGACAAGTGGTATCCATCAGAGGTCTGTACTGGGACCAGTACTGTTTAATATCTTCATCAGTGACATAGACAGTGGGATCGAGTGCACCCTCAGCAGGTTTGCAGATGACACCAAGCTGAATGGTGCAGTTGACACGTCTGAGGGATGGGATGCCATCCAGAGGGACCTGGATAAGCTTGAGAATTGGGCCCACGTGAACCTCATGAGGTTCAGCAAGGCCAAGTGCAGGGTCCTGCACCTGTGCCGGGGCAATTCCCTGGTACCAATGGGGGGGATGAAGGGGAAGGACCTTGTACCAAGAAGGAATTGGGGGCACTGGTTGATGGAAAGCTGGACAGGAGTTGGCAATGTGCGCTCACAGCCCAGAAGGCCAACTGTATCCTGGGCTGCATCCAAAGCAGCGTGGCCAGCAGATCAAGGGAGGTGATTCTGCCCCTCTACTCCGCTCTGGTGAGACCTCACTTGGAGTCTGGCGTCCAGCTCTGGAGCCCTCAGCACAGGAAAGACATGGACCTGTTGGAGAGGGTCCGGAGGATGCCACAAAAATAATCAGAGGGATGGAGCACCTCTCCTGTGAGGACAGGCTGAGACAGTTGGGGTTGTTCAGCCTGGAGAAGAGAAGGCTCCAGGGAGACCTTCTTGCAGCCTTTCGGTACCTAAAGGGGGCCTACAAGAAAGATGGGGACAGCTTTTTTTAGCTTTTTAGCCTTGCGATAGGACAAGGGGTAATGGTTTTATACTAAAAGAGAGTGGATTTAAACTAGATGTAAGGAAGAATTTTTTCACAATGAGGGTGGTGAAACACTGTCCCAGGTTGCCCAGAGAGGTGGTAGATGCCCCATCCCTGGAAACACTGAAGGTCAGGTTGGACGGGGCTCTGAGCAACCTGGTCTAGTTGAAGATGTCCCTGCTCACTGCAGGGGATGTGGACTAGATGACCTTTAGAGGTCCCCTCCAACCCAAACTGTTCTATGATTTGTCTTCCTCTGGGATTTTAAAAGGTTTTGGATTGCTTTTACACATGTATCCAGTATAGATATATTTCTGCATAAAAAATGGTTCATAGCATCTATTGAGTTGGAAAATTAATTAGACGACCTAATTGATTGTGCATGAGTTCCTCTGTGGAATGTGTTTTGCTGCAGTTGCACTCGCCCAGCACAGAAAATCTCAGGAGCTAATTGCTCAGGTCTTTTACTAGAAACTGACAATTAATTGAACATTAAAAAAAAACCCCAAACTTCAAGGGTCTTAACACAAAAAAATATTACATAAAAGATCTTTTCTCGTGTTATTACAGTAATGCCAAGAGGCCCAAACTCAGCTTGAGGCTCCCTTTATCATTCACAAAATACACAAGCCCGTGTCCCAGAGGCTGTGTAGTCTGAAGAGGAAAAACCCCAACAGCATCCAGAAGTATTGGCAGCCCCACATTACATGTGGGGAGCTAATATACAGGGAGGTTAACTCACTTGTGTAAGGGCGTACAGGGAGTCTGTAGTGGAGTCTGAAACTGAACCCAGGTCATCTCAGTCCCAGCCAAGCGTCTCTACCACAAAATTATCCCTCCTCTTCAGTATGTCAGTGCAGAAAGTAGGCCAAAAAGCAGTTTCCATCCTTTTCTACACAGCATTTTGTAAGGCTGTGAAGTATTATGTATTAGACAGGCATCTGGATCAACAGCAGTTTCTGCAGATACTTTTATCTGTAAACAGAAGCAAAGCCTGTAAGGGCTTTGTAAACTTTACATAAATTATTATTTTATCTATAAATAGCATAGTTAAATCTATAAATACTATACTTAATTACAAGTCATTTGAATGACTTTTTAAGAATGGAAAATGTATTTAAAGGATTTCTGTGGTTCTCTAATTTTCAAATGTTTTATGTTCTGGTACTACTCATCTATCATGATGCATTAGCAGTGATGCGTAGCTACGCCAGGCTATATCTAGTGTGTTACACATGCAGTGTAAACTGAGAAAGGGAGGCTCGGGTCATGTGACAGGCTAATGCATCCATGTTACTCAAAGGTTAAGTACTCCTATGTTGGGAGTTAGTTGTAGGTCAGCAAACTGCAAGCCTCATCTGACTGATTCCTATTATGTTGAGTATTTATCTTTGGAGAATCTCTGGATAGCCAAAGTATAATGAAACTTCTACTTTAATCTTTTGTATCCCAAATGGAAGAGAAAAGAAAAAAGTGCAAGTATGTCCATAGCCATCATCCTCCTTCAACTAGGCTCTTCCATTTTTGTATGAAATCAGCATTACTGTGTTGAATTATACAAACAGCAGGCCAGAGCTGTTTGTTCCCCTCACTGCCCTAGTTCAGAGACACCGGGCTCATTTACTGAACCCCTGATTCCTTTCTCCCACATCCCCCAAATAAAAATTACTTACCTGGTTCTCACTAACATGTTCTGCAGCAGCACTTTTATGAACTCCATTAACTGAAACCATTAATTCCGGATGATCCATGCATATACACAGATAAATTTCAGTGATTGTCATAGCAAAAAAAAAAAAATCAGCTTTGAAGGACCACTGGGCTTTATTCAGCATGGAGGTGAGAGAAACCTTGTTTTTCAACCCAGATGAGTGAGAAATCATCCAAAACTGTGCGGCGATCAGTGTAATGGACCGTTCAGTACAAACTGCGGTTTCCAAGATTCTGATGCTATTCCCTTTGAGCACATAATTAGTAAAATACAATTGCAGTGTGTCACTTTTGGTTGAGCCAGTATGGCTTAGCTTTTGGAAAGAGGCCTCTGAAGCTGGGTGGATCTCTCTCTTCCTCTCACACCCCTAACGCTGGCTGCTTTCTGCGTGTGGGTGTGTGCATGCACAGTCACACGCAATGGGATTCCCCCACTGAATTGTCATTCTCTCAAAGTCAACGAGTCTAACCCTTTACTTGTAACTGAGACCTGGTCTTCATGCTGGATGTCCATGTCTGGGCACCTACAAAACCAAAAAGTCCTATCTGATAGGGAGGAAACAGAAATCTGTTAGGATTTCAGTCTCGAGCTTGAACATTCATGTTCAAAGCACTCAGGATGGTGACTGTTTCCCAAGTTTTAATGATTTGCCCCATCTGTGGAGGTAAATGAAATCTTAGGACCTGACATTCCCATCAACAAGTAGATGACATGCCAGTTTTCAGTGCTGAGGTACAAATAGATCTGCAATACCTGTTACACTAAAATAATGTATACACAGCAAGTGTGATGAATAAGAAAAGGCCAAAGGCATCAGCACAGATGCTATTAAAAAGTTAAGAAATGTTAAACAATATGCTAAGAATGTGGAGTTGCTTGCGTTTTGAGTAAACGCACAAAAAGTTTCCCGTGTTTGCCTAGAGTATTCATGGTAATTCAGAGTCTTTTAGAAAGACTTGCAATTGTTCTCATCAATATCTGAAGTCAAAAAATAAAATGTGCTCTTGTGCTCTTCATTACATTACTACAGTAAAGTCAGTAAAGACCTTTTGCTCTTCTTGCCTGCATCATGCAAGTAAGAAGAGAACTTGACCCTAAGTTCAGTAATTGTCTGTGTATTCATATCTTCTTTCCTTTTTTCTGTTTTAAGATACTTCATTATAATTAGTTCTGTACTCTCTTGCTGCTGGGGAAAATCAGTCTTTTGATGTGGTTTTAACAAATAGTGTTTAATTGACCTAATTGTCCTAAATAGTTTCTATGATCTTTATATTAAAGACGTGATGGATGCAGAAAGTCCTCTTGTCACTTGAGGCCGGTCATTCTTGGATTTTGGGGGACATCCGCCTGTAAGTCCTAAGGAAAGAGAAGACTCCTTCAGCCAAGTGGTCAATGAAGACAGGAATGACCTTAAAGAAATGAGTTTACTTTTTAAAATTAAATACTAATATATCTGATGTTCATTGTCTCTTTCCAATAAATATAGAAGTCTAGAAGCTCTGTGAGTTATCTTAGATTTTCTGAAGATCATTCACAGTTAGAAATAGAGCAATTTCATGCTTTAGTAAATGTTACAGGAAAGTTGTTAGAGAACCCTAGACTCACTGAAAACTTGTAAAATCCAAAGACGACCAGAATAATAATAACTGACAACTATGGTCTATAGTAATATCTCCAGGATTGTAAAAAAAATTAAGAGTAATGAAACACATGAGTGTTAGCATCTCATGTGCTTTATATGATTAGGTATAGTACATATTTAATAAAATTATACTTGCTTAATTGAAAACACTTGTGAGTCAAGGTTAGATCATTTGCCTTCTTGGAAAGAGATGTTTCCTACTTCTAGCAATAGGTATTGAATACATGAGATAATTCCAGAATTACAACATTTCAACAGAGATACCATAAGACTTATTCAGAGTTAAGTAGTGCATGTTATTACTGTGCTTATTTTTGGACCACAGTCTTAATGCAAATCCCATATATGTGGTTATGCAAAATGAGCCAGATTCTGGTCATGATTACACTGATGTACACACAGAGTGATGCTACAGTTTCATTGAGGAAAGAATCTGACCTGTAACACAGAGGGTTGCATGGTATTTCAATTAAGTAGATGTGTTTCACCATAGAGTTAGAGGTGAGATATTAGTGTCTGAAGCAATTTTTGTACCTTATTGACTTAAATTTGTAACACTTTCTGAGATTTTTCAGGGGGTTATTGTGCAGACATGGAATTAAATAATTGTTAAAATATTTCTGTGAAGATCAAAATGTTGTCATTATTTTTCAGATATTTTTTGTGTCTTTTTAGCTAGCTGTTTACAACATGAAACTCTGTGTTAGAACCTTATTCAGAAGGAATAGCATTGGTTATTCCAAAGTCTTCAGGCTAGTAAAAAAAAAATTCAGTATTTACATCATAACAATTCTGTGATCACTAAAATAATATAACTTAAAAATACATGTATATGAGAAGTATTGAGAATACAAAAAACTGGGCAAGTGCCTGGCTGAAGAAATTTGGTCAGAGAACTGTACCGTGTGGAGAAGAGTCTTCATGGGAGTAGAAGCTGCAGACCCCTTGCTTTCATTCAGTAGAAGTTTTGCACTGCCAGAACTTTTCAGGAGTGCTGGTCCTTTTGGGTTATGGCAAAGAGGGAGCTTGCTTAGGACAAGCCAGATGATTCCTGGCAGCTGTTATGAAGTAGTAAGAAGAAATTGTTGATTTCTTTAATTACCTTGTTAAAGAGGTGCCAGGACTTTAGAAGTTCTGCATTCTGTTAGGACCACAGAAGTTACTTGTCCATGTGTCATTATGATAATACATACTTACCAACACCCAAAACATCATTATTACATTTACTGCCTTCCTTTAAATGATCCACACTGAAAGAGAG
>NW_010536839.1:87489-126780 GCF_000687285.1 Phaethon lepturus | reverse complement strand
CCATGCCTGCTGTATGTTTATTCACTGTATTTCACTTAGCTGGAGCAGGGGAATTGGCTTCCTTCCTTCCTCTCACCTCCCCTTTTTATTTATAACCCTTTTTCAGTTCTGGACTGACTTTCATTCCAGTGCTCTGCAGTTGTCTTGTGTTTCATGACACTGCAGAGAAACATTTATATTTTAGAAAAAAAAAAGGTTATTTCTAATTTATTGTACCACTCCCTCTCCTTTTTAAATGTGAGCACTATCTCTTTAAATCCTGTGTGTTGGATTGTCTGAAAGCATTTTCTCTTTGGATGTTGGTCTGTTTAATATACTGTAAGTCATTAGGATCTATTTTTCTTACACAGTTTGCACTACTTTTGGATAGTCTCAGTTATTTTATAGTCAGTGTCTTCTGGAGCCAAAGAGAAGAAATACACAGAGCTTGTCTACTAGCTTTGTCTTTACCTTGCTATTTAATAGTTAATACTTTGTGGTATGTTAAGAGTTTCTATAACGTGGCACTTCTTAAGAACTCCTTTAAAAAGTAGTAATAAACTTCAGCCAACTTGTTCTTTTTAAGTGAAACTTCCAGAGTTCTTCAATTGAATCCATTCTCCTTAATGATCATCTGGTCTTGACAATAAATATGTCACCAAAGTTAGTTACTTTTTTGCAAAAAGAGAGATGGAAATCAACTCAGAATTTTATTTCATTGTTGCTACCCTGTGAAAGAAATTGGAAAAATTAAAATCTGCAAAGAAATGTTCCTTTGTAGCTTATGCAGAAAAGTAGGGTGGGTTAGAGTTTGTCAGGTAACTGATTATTCAGAAATGAGAAGTTATTCTGCATTTAGCTGCATTGCTTACTGTTTTCTTCATCATGGAAAAGAATAAAATGTGGTAACAATTTTCTGTATTTGGACTGCTGCCGCACATAATTGGGAACAACAGAGCTAAAGCCTTGATTTTGGTGAAATGCTTAGTCTGCGTGTTGGATTAAAATGTGTGCAACAAATCACTCCGATTCTATAATAATTTTTTAAACATTATTTTTTTATTTTATTGCTGTTATGTTATTACTTTTCAGTTACAGACTGCGAGAACTGGGTCAGTTGCAAGAACAAAATTGGCATGAAAATAGTTGTATTATTTGTTCTTGAATGGATTGCCAAAATACTTTTGAAAGTGATCAGCCTGAATTGTTCTGTACATCAAATGTAACTGATAATATTAGTCTCACATGGTTAGTAAGCTCTTATTTAAAAGTCCTGTTCTTTAACCACTATCCTAGGAAGACTAGATGATACTTGCTAGATAGACATGTTAAACAGATCATCTGTGCTGAAATGGATTTGTGAAGCAGCTTACGGAATGGAAAATAAATTTAGGCTGAAGTGTGCCAACAAGTCAATATATGAGAACAATTTGCAACAAGCAAAGGTGGGGAAGACATGCAGAAATGGGGTCATCAGAATCATGAATTAGAGGATAATGTTCCTGGGGCTGGAGGCAGTGAGGCAGTAACTAACTTTTGTGGCTGACTGATACAGAATAAAGAGTTATGATACCAGTGCAAGTTATTTATTGCAAGTGTTAGATATGCTTCCATGGATATTTTTTACTCTTTTTAAAATAATGAGAGGCAGCTTGGAGCTGTGATCTGTCCGCAGCACAGCTGTGGTATTTTGAGACATTGCTGCTGCCAGATTTGTACCCATGCCAGAAACAGTGCCTGAATAGTTTCACTCCGAGTCCCCAGTTCCAGTGACATCTTAGCCCTAGCCAGTGTTAAATCTCAGCAATTTGAGCTCTGTGCTGTACTGTGTGCTGAAGCAGCTGGGAAAGGATCTTGATAATATGTGAAGCCATCTCTGGCACTAGAAGGGAGCAGACAGAAAGTGGCATGATCGTAATTTCTTCACATACCACAGCTAAACCTACCAAACCTCATTGGTAAGAAGTGTTAGACATCGTAGGAAATACGTTTTAAAATATTTACAAAGTTTTGTTTTCTTTCTTTCTGAACACCCTCTGATATCTTTGCCATGTACTTTCCAATGATGACACATGGGGATCTGCCTGGGGTGAGTAATGGTGTCTGGCTGGGGGGAGGAGAGGACAGAGAGTGCTTAACAGTGAGTAATTATTTAAAGAAATGGCCCATATGGAAAAAAGAGTGTTGTGATTGGATGCATTTATCAACTGGCATTTCAGTGTTACCTGTGGATGGAGAATTACTGTGTCTGACTTTTTAAATGGTTGGAAGTCAGTGTATTGAGCTAACTTGGGAATGTTGTGTTGTGTGTCTGGTCTTGATTCAGTCTGTGAAGCAAGTTGTGTGACATGTCCCCTATTAGGAAAGGTGGAGGTAAATAATAGCTATCCCATGGATTCCTGAGCATGGTCATTCACTTTTCTGACCAGCACTGAAAAAGCCACAAAGTCCTGTATGCAAAACATGATTTCATGATAGCCTACACACAACTGAAAGGGACATTTTGCACGTGAAAATTGCGTTAGGATGACACATTGCCCTTCCCTATTTCTCTGGTATAGTGACACACACAGGTTTGTGTTAATCTTTTGAGAGGGGTATGTGTGTAAAGCATGTTGTTTGTTCTCTCTGTGCTTATCAGGAGATTTTAGTATGTCTGAAAATACATGGAATCACTTTAAAGGCCATTTGGAAATTGAGCCTCAAATGCTAAACCTTTGTGTTCTGTAACTCCCTGTGCTATGGTGGTGCTTACTGCTACAGTCAGCTTGGTCATGCCATGCTCCTGTGTCAGTTCTGATACTCTCTGTAATTCTTGGAATTTCATTGCAAAAATTCTCATTTCAGGCACAGCAGATCCTGCCTCCTGAAATGAGGCACATGCTGTTTTTCTTCATCATCTTGAAATGTATTTCTACCTTCTCTGAAGAGAGTAAAATCATTGAAGTATACATTGAAGTGAATGTTTCATTGAAGCAAAACAGAATGATGGAAGCTGTGTTTTTCCGTTAACAGTATAGTTGTATAGTGAGAGGTATTGTATGGTTTCCAATCCTGTTAAGAAACATGGCTTTCTCAAAGAATTAAAATTTTAAGAGTTGGCGTTTCTTACTTTATCCATACTGCCATTGTGTCACCATTTATTTCAGATTTTAGATCAGAATATCTGATAGACATTTCTTCCATTCCTTGTTTGTAAACTCAGGAAAAGTGATAGTTTTGTTTGTGCAAGCAGACCTGAATCAGCTTATGTAAATATGATTGTATGTGTGTATTTTTAGGACGCATTTAAGATTTTTCATTCATGGCTCAGTGAAAGCTAATTTTTTTAAAACACTGTCTTTATCCCTGTTCCAGAAACATAATTGGCTTGATGCATTCTCGTATCATTCTTACTGTTGACATTTGAGTTGATACGTCCAGAGTTCCCTTCTCCGCCATTAATTTTACCCATATATAAGTGTCTAGCCACTAGACATTTTTGGAAACTCCTTTGGAAATCCCATCATCTGTTTTTCTAATCCTAATCCTACTTTTTCTGAAAGTTGTGTTCAAGGTAGATTTTCCCCCTCTGTAAGAGAGATGTGATATCTTTTCTTATATATAGCATTCTCAGCACCTGCCATTCCAGGCCAGGGAAAGATGGAAGCTTGATTTCCCATACTGTTCCCGCATCCGACTGCAGAGTGATGCATTTTAATTTACCGAGTATTTTCCTCTGCTTGTAACTGCACAGTTACTAGTTCTCTTACCATTTAAAATTCCTGTTTGTACTTCAAGAATGCCATTGAACAACAGAATTGCTATAAAATTCTTTTTTTTTTTTTCCATTAGAAATACACATTTTGGATGCTAGAGAAAAAAGAGTTGAAATTTGCCCCAAGTCATGTACCATGTTGAAAGGATTCTGCTACTTGAAACTCAGACCACCAGCCTTTTAGCTAGCGTTATTCTTTGGCTGTGTGAGATCAGTTTCCAAAAGAGCATTCTCAGGTACAACCGGTTGTGATTCTCTTTTCTGATGGCTGGCCAAGCATGGGCTATCAAATGTAGTGGGTTACACGTGAGGAGCACTGACGAGGCTTTGCAGACACAAGACTGTGTTTCTGCCTTGTGCAGTCTCGCTTCCAGTGTTCCTCTTTTATCCCCAGCTGGTAAAAAAAAAGTAACCAACCAACCACCCAAACAGCAGAAACAAAAATGCTGCTAGGCAGGAAAGTAAGTTGTAATAAAGATCAGCTTTAAGGTACTTCACTTGCCTTAGAGCCCTTTCTGACCTTTCTTTCATTATTTCTATAATAATGGAATATTCCTTTCTCTCCCTTTTTCCCCTGTACTAAAGAAAGGGAAAGTTGCCAGTTTGCGTTGCTGAGGGTGGTTTCAGTTACACAGCAGTCTTGGCTGGATTTGGGGGTTCATGCAGAATTTACGCATGTGAAGTGCTAACAGCTAGGAGGAATGCTTGCTTTCTCTAAGCAATGTTCTGGGTTTGCTGCTCGGCCAGCGTGCAGCACCAGGTACTGTGTGAGCTGTGCATGCTGTGTGCTGACAACTGGAAAAACAGCACTCATTTTATCATTGCCCATTTCTTTATCATGGCAAGAGATGGCATTTTCTCGTTTTCAGTAACGGAATCTTGATCATGATAAGGTAAACACTGGCTTGCTAGGGTCCCATCCTTTGATCTCTGCACCCATTCAGTTTCCATTTATTTTACCGGGGGTGGAGGAGTGTGTCAGCCTCCCTAACAGGTGGTTATCAGTCTGCAAAATCAGGCTGTTAATTTGAAACATCAAGAGCTCTTTACAGAAGATGTATAAGGAATGAATCTTGGAGGAAAGAGTGACCAGAATTTCATCCAGCATCCTTGCACTAGCATAATTGTTTAATCTGGGTTCCATTAGTTCAAAAAATTTTTAAACTGTATTTTTATGTTAAAAACTACATTGTGCTTGAAAACAAAACGAGGTTAACATGCATTGAGGACTTAAGATATGTATCTTGTGGCAAAAGACTTGCGTTACCGTGGTGCTCGGAGTCTCTTTGGTGCTGTCCAGCATTACTTGGAACAATTGCCATTATTTATTGCTGTGCTTGGTTTTGATCAAAGCCTGCCAGTACTACATATTTCAGCAGCCTCTCTGGTGCTTTTAGGAACATAAAGGATCTTTTGAGAAGATAACTAAAATTATTTGATGATTGTGGCTGAAACAGGAATGAGCTCTAGGTCAAACTGCTGCTTGATTCTTCTCTGCAGACTTAATAAGCTGGATTCTTGCGTGGTGTAAACAAGCCTCATTGCTCTTTTTGACAATATACGAACTTAATGTGATCTTATGGTTTCTGCCATCTTCTCAGTCGTCTGAGGCTCCCTGTGGAATTATTCCTCATCAAGATAGCTAAAAAATATGTGAAGAAGCAGATAAAGTTGTTAGATGACCGCGACTAATGCCTTACTGAAGGCTGCTTCCACGTGCTGAAATTTGCATTAGAAATGCATTTGAATTATCAGTTGCATATCTTTAAAAAGTCATTTTACTAAAATAATTTCAAGTCTCAACATTCTTCAGTTAAAGTGAAATTACCTCTGGGGAAAAAACCCAAACAAACTGTGTAATAACTTTTCTGGGTATATTTTCCCCTTTTCTCTCTTTTCGACTCCTGATCGCTTGGAACCTTGTGTTTGAGTAATCGCAAATGACACGAATGTATAAGGAAATCTTGTTTTTACAAAATAAAGATCGGTGTTTTAAGCTCATATCCCAAGTCAGTGCCTTGTAGCATAGACCCTAGGGTTTGCTGCATCTTGTGAAATCAGCGTAATTCATAAAACAAAACACCTTCAAGGACAATGGTGTAACTCGAGGAAATCTCTTTATGTGTGATACCATTCTCTTTTTGTTTTGCTATCATGTTAGTGGAAACCCATTTCCTTCTCGTAGGCCTTCATCTTGTAACGTATCAAAAAATCTTAAACTCACTATTAAGAATGCTTTAATTTTAGGGCTTTTTTTATTAAGCCTCTGCATAAAAAAACTGGACTTGAAGTGTGGATTTCTCTGTGGCCACAGGTTGGTGTGTACATCTAAATGATCTTTTTCTTATGCATTTTCTGACCTTTAGAATTTTCCATTAAGTATGCAAAAGAAAATCTTACTTGTGAAAAGCTGAAAGATTGTATTTGAGAAAATAGAAGGAAAGCTGTACTCAGCAGAAAACTGAGTATTAAGAATAAAATGTATGAAGGCGAAAGATTAGGTGAAAGTAAAGTCTATAATTGTCCATACCAAAGTGCTACAAACTTGGATAATAACAAATAGGAGCTGGATTTGCTTGGTTTTGAGCGCATATTTGACCTACTTATTGTTACTGAAACCTTGTGGAAAGATTTGCACGATTATAAAGTTAACTTCATTGGGTTCACCATATTTCTAAGTCGTATTAGCCACTGCTAAGTCATTTATAGCTTGAAAGCAAACAATTGTAAATGCTGATCCATTCATAGTCTACCATAAAATACAAGATGGGTTATTCACTGCTGTCTGACACGTGGTTCCCGCTGCGACAGAGAACAAAATTACTCCTTTTTAAACTGTCTATATATAAACAGCGTAGGGACAATCTACAATGAGGGATTTCATTGTGAGGAGGTACACTGGAGATTTCCTGTTGCTGACACAAAACTGTGGTGTTTCTAAAGAAATTGTCGTCTATTGTTTTAATATTAGGAGTTTTAATATTGCGGGGTTTGCATACGGTAAGGAAGATAGCTCTCTTAGGTCTCTTCGATCTAACTTGATATCCTTTCTGAGAAGATCATGTTAAAGATAATAGTAACCATATAGCAGTATTATATAGGTAACAGGACTTCTGTAGGCCATTTTATTTATTACAGCAGAGAGTGGCTTGATCAATCAGCAGAATTATAGCATATGGACACAGCATCCCTGGCCTGAAATGAAGATTAGTTAAATGATAGGTTTCAAGGTGCACCTGATGTGGGGAGATGGGTCAGATGGGAAAAGCATCTGTTCTTACTTCTGTCCTATTTAGCACTTTTTATCAATGGTTTAGTGGAAACATTATTGTTAAGAATGTTTGAAAGCGGCATGAAAATTGGAGGAATTTGTAATATCATGACTATAAGGCAGAGCGGATTACTTAGTGACCTTGGCTGAGGCACCTGGTAACTATTTCAGTACAGATAAACATCAGGTTCATAATTTGCTGGCTATGTTTACAGGATGCTGGACTCTGTCCTGGTGCACCATAAGAGAAAAACACTTTAGGGTCACTTGTGAAGAATTAACCGGAGTGTGCACCCCGGATGTACAGGAGACAGCAGGAGTTGGCAGTACCACTGTTTGGTTGTTGCCCTTGGAGAAAAGAACAAAATAGAGCCTACTAGTGTTTTATTAACATCTTAGCTTAATTCTGACTGTTGGCTAAGTGGCCTGTCCTACCATAAACAAGTCATAGCAGATGTGTTCCACATGCCCTCCATTCAGCTGTAGGCAAAGCTTACCCGCATATCTGGTACAGCAATGCCTGAATAACAGTGAAAACTGTCCTCAAAAAACTTCCTGCTGTATTCTCTTCCCTTGAGACTCGTTTGAGAGCAACACTTGTGGAAATAAACATATCCTAACTCTTTTATCAATATTAGTTTAATTAATGCACTGAATATTTAAAACTATCTGATGAAAAGGCCTCCCAAAGCATATTCCTAAAGATTAAACCATGCAGCAAAGGGGACCTGCAGAATCTTAGATATATAATACTCCTGGTAAAATAGTCACAACGTGTTTATAGAGCTGCTTATTTTCACTGGATTTGAATGAAAAGAAAACTTGAGAAAAATCCTCTGCAGAACGCTGCTAAGTAAAGTTGTTGGGTTGGTGGGCAATTTATGTGCAGACGACACCTAAATGTGCTGTTGTTTTGCTTTATTACCAGTTTTGTTGTGCATTTTTATTGTGATGCTAATTAGGTTTCCTGTCTTCGGTGCAGATTACAGGACTGGCCCTTGCTTCACTTTGATAACCAACCAGATGTGCCAGGGACAGCTCAGTGGAATAGTCTGCACAAAAACCCTTTGCTGTGCAACAGTTGGGAGAGCATGGGGCCACCCCTGTGAAATGTGTCCTGCCCAGCCGCATCCCTGCCGCCGAGGCTTCATTCCAAACATTCGAACTGGGGCCTGTCAAGGTAAGTTAGGAGCAAAGCTTCCCCGAAAAGCTGCTGAAATTGTTAGTGGATTAATCTTAATTGAGTTACACTGCTGTGAATAACCTGTCCTAAGCCATTCTCAGCTATATGTGTGAAGAATGGAAAAACATTGTCAGATGCATTACTTCATGATTCAGTGAGTGCCTGATGTTCAAGTGAGTACATTAGTAACTTGGGTCATGTGAGAGCAGCCAGCATCTTAATGAATTTCTCACTGCCAGCAGCCCTTTCTCTTCGTTCTGTAATGGTGTTTTTCTGAGTGTACAACTCAGTCATTCCATGGAGGAATTTATTCTGTTTCAAAAAGCACTCAAAACATGCAAAAATGAATCTGTGGCAATACTGTTCCATTTATCCGGTGTGGGACTTTTTCGCTAAAATTTGTTGATTTTGGATTCATCTTGGGTGTCTTATCTCTTGAGCTATACTGCTTCGACCTGGAAAAAAGTGCATGTCGTGCCATTTGAAATGCCCTATTATGTATTTTATACAATTTTGGAAATGCATTTGCATTTGTTTCAAATTGTAAAATCCACCCAGATGTTGCTTACTTCTTTCAGAGCATGCCTTTACCATAGAAAGTCCTTACACTGCTTTTGGCTTTTATTCTAATACTTCCAGCTGTATAAATTCTTTTATTGTCTGGATGTCTGGCAGGAAACAGGAGAAAGTTAACAGGGGCAGCTATGTATTAAACTGATGTGGATTATACATTCCCAGGACTGTATCTTTGGGGCTAGCTTATTTCAATCTGTCTAACATTTTCTAATAAGTTACAATATTTTTGAGAATAGGGCATATAAAAGTTATAAATCGATGAGTAATTTTATTTAATCATGAAATTCCTATGAAGGACTTGAAGGCATTCCATTGCATTAAAAATGTAGATATCCTCTGTCACAGGCCAAGTCCTGGCTGGTCCCTGCAGACAGGCACGATGAACTTCGAGATGAGCATGATTGTGTATGCCACACAATGTGCACATATTTTGACCTCAGCCATTCTGTTGCCCCTCTCGCTGTAAAGGTCAGAACTAAACTGTGCAGAAATCTGTGAACCAAGGTTCTGGTCACTTCAGAAATATTATGTGCATAAATATGTGGCCCACACCCCTGAACTCATGTCACACCTAGTTATATCCCTCTTGTTTGTGTCACGGAAAAGCTGCAGGGACCTCTCTAATCGGTTTGTGCAGTTCGGAGTAAGGCTACTTCTGCTTACTGCACATTTCTTAGCATGCAGCTACATTTATGCTAATCTGTATGCAGTGCCAACACAGTTTTGGCCCTGTATGTTTGACTTGTACTTTCCAGTTTTCCCTTCTCTTGTAATGTGTTCATAATTTCAACAGATCTGCTGTGGAACCACATATTAGCTTTATTTTTCATGCAATTGTACTAAATCCAGTCCTTTTGAAATCAGATAACACCCATTCAGACCTGAGACATTTCAGGGATTTCACATCCATATTCAATCTAAATAAAGGAAAGCAGGTTAAATAAAATCCAGGTTCTCTGAAGAGAAAAAGGAACCATTATTATTGTGTGGAGAAGTCAGAAAAAATAAAACGGAGGAGAGGGCAAGTTTACTTTAAAAAGTAAATAGAATATCGCTGCCCACAGTTTGACTTTGTCTGTCTGGCCGAAAGTTAAATTAATATCACAGCTGAGATTTTTAAAGATATAAAGGAGGAAAGCGAAAGCCAAAAGGTGGGATTTTGAAACAGACATCGTGACTCAGGAACATGACTTCTGTTTTTTAATTTTTTTTTTTTTTTAAAGTCAGTACAGTGCCATGAAGTCTGGCTGATTACTGTTTTTAAAGCACAGCATATCGCTGTAGCTCGTGTCTCAGCAGCAATGTGGCTGTGTCGAGGGTGCTGAGGCTGTGCCCGTTCTGCGTGCCTCCCAGCATAGCGGCTAGCTCAGGCACAGCACTGCTCTGGCTCTGCTGCTGCACCCCCGACCCCGTTCGGTCAGCCCGGGGATCTTTACATAATGCTCTGCGATGTGGTACAGATATGCCCCTTGGCGTTCCTGAAGCTTCCTTCTTGTGGCTCCCAGGGAAATTGCCTCTTGGCCTTTTGTACAGACATAATACTTTGCTTTTCAGACTACAAGACACATTACAGCTGGCTCTCTGGGATTTATAAACGGAGATTTGAAGGCGTCATCTCCTTTAGCTTGTGTCCCTGTGTTGAAACCGATCCTAGCGTGAAGCCCAAGAATTCAAGAAATTGGGTTTTACCAGCAGCAGTTGGTACTCCTTGGAGAAATGGGGGAAGCGCGGGCATTTGGGTTGGAGAGTGGCGTGTGCTCTGTTGGCTCCTGAAGGACAGGGAGCAGCAGACACAGGGCAGCCCCTGGAGACTGTGAGCCAGACCTCCACTGTCTCCTACTGCGATGCCACTCCTCCTTTAGTCTCTTTTCTGTAGCCGTTACTAAGACGTAGCAACACTTCTGCAGCTAAGTGACGACACACATGTTGTTGGGCAAAAGTAGCTGTGAGGCCAAAAACTGGGGCCTCTTGAAAATGTTTGTCTTGAGCTCCCTAGTTAGCCTGTGGTATTATCTTTGTTTTTGCATTTTCCTGAGTGAAAAAATTAAAAGCAAAGAGAGGGAAATAAAGGGAAAAAAACTTCCAAATTTATGAATGTCTAAGTAGGTCATTAATAATTCCTCCTGGGACATTAATCATGGCTATGAAACTCTTTGACTCAAATCCTAACCGTAGCATAAGGTCATTGGTGCTGATCTTACTGGAGTGACAAGTTAATTATTTCCATCAATAATGACTATGCAGATCCCCATGCCTCTCTGTGAGGCCCTCTCCATGCATGTTGCACACTGCTCCTCCGTGGCTCCTGCGTCTCTGCGCTGGTGGGCTATGCACCCTGTGGAGTTGCCAAGATTTTCAAAGGGGCAAGTGATTTTCGGTGTCCAGCTTCAGATACTTTAAAGGAACCTGGGTTTTAGCGGGCTGTGTTCTCTGCACACAATTCCCCAGATGTTTTGGAAAAACAAAGCAATAGCAGTTAGATGTTTAATTTCTGTAACAATAATAACCATGTGATTTCTTGCAGAAAATATTTAGATTACTGTACTTAATCATACTTTGCATAGAGTAATTACAAAATTAGTGTCTGTCTTTGCAAGCAAGTATCATAATATTATGATGGGTGAAGGATGGATTTAGGCATATTTACTTTAATTTCTGTGTAGACAAATGATTATGGCTGTTCTTGAGAAATGAATTAAAAGTGGATGTTTCTTCCTTTTTTACATGATAGATGTGGATGAATGCCAAGCCATCCCTGGGATCTGTCAAGGGGGAAATTGCATTAATACTGTTGGATCTTTTGAGTGCAAATGCCCAGCTGGACACAAGTTTAATGAAGTGACACAAAAATGCGACGGTAAGAACTTTTAGAACTTTCTTCTGAAAGTAAAGGCGGGGGGGAGGTTCTCCTTTTTGGGGCCAACTTTGTTTAGAAGTTTGTAACAAACTTTCTAGTCTCTTTTGCCTTGAATATGCAAATAGCATTCTTCACAACAAATATGAACGATGGTCCTTTCTCCTTCTAAACCAGACAATCTTAAATATTGGCCCTGCAGCTTTTTCTAACCTTTTACTCATGTAACATTTTACAGACTTAAAGGTACATCTGAAACAAATTAAACATTAAAACTAAAAATACTTTTTAACCGATATGTTGCTTTAGAAATACTTGAGGCACATATCTCTGTGTGGATATTTTAACTGAGAAGTGTGTATGACTGGAAGGTTCAACACATTCCCACCTCCTCAGGTAAACTGTGTTTAACATTAGTGGGAGCTCGACAGTGATGAGTGAAGACTGCAGGACTATGCTCTAAACTACTCCTTACAGTTGCAGGTGTTAAAGGAGGACAAACATTTTACCTGTCCTTATTAGCTGTCCTATTTTAAGTACAACAGGTGCTAGATATTAGTGTGGAAATTTGCAGTGTGTGATTATGGAATCTTGCTGATTTTTAACTATGATTTGATAGTATTTTTCTCTATATAATATGAGAATCAGGCATAGATCTCTCCTTTGCTTTAAGAGAATTTTGGATAAATAGGGAACATAATACTAAAATGTGTCATTTGCACAGTTTTTATTCATCGTCTTTACTGTGAAGTCCAGATAATTTTTAAACTCTTACAACTGATTCTCCTTTCAGTCATTGGACAAAAATTAAGTTAATTTGAGCAGACAAGTTTCATAAGTGGTTAGTGATTTTGAAGCGCCAACTTTCAATATCATAAAGGTGTGTGACTGTGACAATAAAGTGTGCGTGCACCACCCTGTCCTGCAGCAGGTGCCTTTAAGGAAGCACTCAAATTTTTTAAATCATTTTGGAAGAATTATGACTTACCCCTTCAAAAGAAAATTCCCTATTTCAAGCAAAACTTTATAATTTAATTGCCAGTTAGGGAAAGCAATTTCAGAAGAGTTTGTACACAGCATGGTTTTTATATTGCCTGCCAATTGTTTTGGCAGAAAGTAACCCAACTTTAGGGTAGAACATTGCAAGTGTTTCCTTCTGTGGACGAGGTACTAAGAACATGGTGAATAGGAAAGACTGAACCTGAACCTGTGTTTTGTTAAATGTTAGTACGTCAAAAACTGAGAACTATAGGCTTGCATAGGCTGCATTGTATAATCATTCCTATGGTATTTTTTGATTGCTGAATCATATTAAAAAGAAACAAACAAAAAAACCCAAACAAAGGACAAAAAAACCCAAACCACCACCACCTTCAGAGCCTGCACTTGGTAATAGTCGAGCGACTGAACCCAAGAACCTGGGATAGCTTGGTTCGTTCCCAAATCTTGCCACAAATTTCCTGCCCCATCTTGTGAAATCCCTTTCACGTCATTGCCTGGCTGCAAAGATAGGATGAAGTTCCTTTCTTCAGTTCCACACGTGTAAATTTTTGAACCTCAGCAGATGGAGACTTACTTTTGGTACATCTTTGTACTGTATGTACCAAAGTAATTTTAGTTAAAGCTGTGTAGGTATTTATACAGTAGCAACTTTATACCAGCAGCCATGAAATAGGATAGTGATTCAACAGTTAAGAGCATAGTCATGTAACAACAGAATATCCATTCTGCTTTTTTAAATTATCCCTTTGAGTTTTAAGTTGTAATCTCCAATATAAGAGAAGTATTTGCTTTATAGTTATTAACTGTAACTGATTCTAATACATAATAGTTAACATCTGATCATGTGCTTGGTTTAACTTCTATCCAGCAAATAGGATCTCTGGCAGCTATAATGTGTCCTTGGTCACTGATTTAGTAGAACTCAGAGCTACCTGCTGAATTACCAGTACTGGTTTTCCAGTGGGTCCTCATTAAAGTAAGATCATGGTAGAAATCATCAGGTACAGTGGGACAATGCAACAAGATGGGAAATGAGGTGTGTTGGTCGAAGTTCTCATTATTAGCATAGCTGGTGGAAAACTGTGTTTTAAGTGTTACATCATTTCACTGCTTCATATCACCGTTCCTTGTACAGTTGTATTAACGCTGAGGTAAATACTTTTTTGTGGTGACTGGGGGGAGTAATTTTTCCGAGAGTGACATTTATATCTGCGAGTACATCGAGTATACTCACCTTTATAAAACTTGCATATTAACAATGATGATGTTGCTTATGTGAATGTCCGCACTAATATAAATAGTGAAATACTGTTTGGGTTAGGCTCAACCCTAAAATAAAGAGTGATGATTTTGCTTCTAAAAAGGTCGGACTCTATATAAACAGTGGCAACACTGACTTTAAGATAAACGTTGGTGAATTTGAGTCAGAAAATGCTTGAATCTGATCCATTTACGACTGCATTTTTCTCTGTTAATTAAGGGCTCTATTTAGACGAAAACTCAATTTCCACATTTTTTGTCACTCAGGCTTCTGGGGCTCCTGTGGAGTGTAATCCTGGAGCAGAAGCCAGAAGTCTCTTAGCCGTGTTCCCAAGGCACTCGGACTTGAGGCTTTGGCAACACCCTTGAAGTAGCACTGAACAAAAAGTCACACCCCTCTCACACACCCAAGCAAGGAATGCAACCCACATCACGACAGCTAGAAAGATGCTGGGGAGGAATGTGTGCACAGGGGGCCCAAGGCCCCGCGCCACTTAGGATGGGTTGGTCTGTGAGGTCTGGTTATCTGTGTGCTACCTCAGTCCCTCCACTCCTTTCCTGCAAAGGCGAGGGGCCGCACAAGTATTAGAGCATCCGGTCCTTTACCTAGGGGAAGAGGAATGATTTTTGTATTACTGAATTTTTGTATTACTATCTTCGGAGGAGAAGTAGAACAGAGATCCTCTCTACTTGCTAAAACACTCATTAACGGTCCTGTGGGACTTTGGGTGTTCCCCCATCTGTTGGGGCCAAATTCCAATTTAGGCGTTACATTTAAATTCCTCCAATCGTTTTTAATGACTATGATATTATTCACTCCTTGCCTTGGCGTGTTGGGTGGTGTTGCAGTATTTCATCTCAGAAATTTTTGTGGTTGGTGAAATCATTATTACAGCCATGTGTCTATCTGTTTGTAGATCTCTGGAGGAGGGGTTGGATAGAGTCCTGTGATGCCATTTTTTCTGGCTGGGTTCTCCCTGTCGGGAGAGCAGCGGGGTGGCTGTACATGGCTGTGACAGGCAGTTGTCATTGATCCCTCTAAAGAATAACCTCCCTTTTTGCTCTGCTTTGCTGGTTCTTCTTGTAGGTACCATGGAAAAAGGCGAGCTGTTTTTAAGCTCAGCTGGACTCCAGGTTCCTAGAAGATGAGAGCAGCGCTAAGTAGATACAGCTGCATTGTTAAGACAGTCACTGGAAACCAGGGGGAAAGTAACTACACATCACAGGCAGGCTACTTATGGTAATTAAGGAGCAGTTGGGGCTGGCATAGGTTGTTATCTACGTGACTGTAGATAACAAACTCCTAGCTGTGGAAGAAACCATTCAAGTTCCATCTGTTCAAGTGTGCAGCTATGATCAGGTGTAAGAATGTATTTGTTAGGTTTTTTTCTGCAAACTTTGAAAATTTTTCTGCATTGGATCTATGATGATGATTTAGTATATGGATTGAGATTTGTTACTGAAGAAAATCATGATACGGGCTTTTATTTTAAAATCACTGACAAAATTTAAGGGCAACTATGGACATTGCCTGACTTCTGCAGTAGATATTTCAGTTACTGTCTAGAAATCTGTTGAAACTTCAGAACATTCACTTAGTGGAGAAAGCCAGGAATGGTAATTTTTGTTGCCTGCAGTCATCCTGCTTTAAGCTATAATCCTGTCAGATTGCATTAGTTAAACAGTGCCTAGCTGCTCCATGCTTTTATATGGGGGATTTCCAAGAAAAACCCAAGTGCAGTAAGAAGGATGGGCAATTCAGTAGGTGCTACACTTCCCTTTGAGTCAGTATTGAACTGTTGCCTCAGTACGGTGCCAGGAGACGCTGTGCTGCTGCAGATACCATGAGACATAATGGTTAAGCTCCTGATCGCTATGGTCATTACAGGTCCTATGACAGTTTTCTTAATGCTAGTGTGCAGAATTCAAACTGGAGGGGTTACAGTTTACTCACAGTTAGTAAATCCCCTTTGCAGTTTAAGATTTTCATCCATCTCTATTAAGCAGTAAAACAAACTCTCTGGCATTTTGCAATTTACAGATACAATATTTTCTTAGGTTCTGTTTCACTTGTGTTCATAAGATGCCTAACAAAAGATCCTGATTCGGAACTGCTGATTATGCCCCTCGTACATTAGTTAGGAGGGGTCTCAGACCACACTGAATTGGATTGTTAATACTAATTATAAAATACCTATTCTCATGCCAGAGCTAATTTAGTTAACCTGCCTCTGCTTCTCTTTTTGCCTTGAAGATATTGATGAATGCAGCACCATTCCTGGAATTTGTGATGGAGGAGAGTGTTCAAACACAGTTAGCAGTTACTTCTGCAAATGTCCTCCAGGGTTTTATACAGCTCCTGATGGCTTAAAGTGCATAGGTGAGTAGAATCCTGTAATTAATAAGACAGTAGGTGTCATGAGCATTCATGAATATATAAAATGGGTAACAGTGTACCAGAAACGTATTTCAGCTTGGATCTTGAAATCCTTCTTTTACATAGAAGTACATCATGTGCCTATATATGTATTCTTAAATTAGCTTTCCATTTGCAAGATATGTTTCCTCTTACCCTCTTTGTTGTGACCTTCACGCTCATTTTTCTTACTACAGGTTTTCTGTTAGGACATATTTGTTGCCTTAAAATAGGCAGAACTTGTTTAACACCCCTCCGTGATACTCTTGCTCTCATGTTTGTCTTTGATTTAGTCCATTCAGTTATGTTCAGCAGTCATTTAGAAAAGCTAATATACTTGAGAAAGAAGGTAATCACCGCAAACGGCTTTTTTTTTTCCTTATTCCAAGTATTATGACCTTAATGCAGATATTTTTCATTAAAGGAAGTAGTGTGATAAGCTGGGTGTGGGACACTTGTATCTGCTTTCATGATGCTGGTGATTTGGCAGTGCTGTTCTTTCAGATTTTCATTGTGGCAGAGCAGAACCTATCTTCCAAAGGCCAGACCAGGAACCAAAGGACTGTGTGAATTAAATGACTGCCACTGCAGTGCCAAAGCCATGAAAGAATAGTGTTAGCACTTATTGCTTCTGGGAAGCACACAGCCTGCTCTGAGGCTGGTCAAGTATTCAATTAATTTTTTTTTCCCCTCATTTTTACGCAGTAATTTTTTTTTCACTGGCAGTGCTGAATTTCGAGCAATTATTGTCATTTGAGAATCAAATGAAAGGTTTATTTCCTCAGTTTTGGCTTGTTTATTTAAAGGCTCATACACAGTGCCAGCACTGGAGTTCAAGAGAGCACCCTGTGTTTAGTACCTTTGGTAGAAAACCATTTGGGAAAAAAATTAAAAAAAAAAGAATAACATCACAGACAAAAGTACTAAATGGTATTAACTTCCCCAAGAGATCTGGAAGTAGTTTGACTTATGATTCATTTTGAATGGTGCCATTCTATTTCTGCAGGTTGTGAGAAATAAACTATATTTCTTCCATTATCAAGAACAGCATTTTGTTAGATTGGATCCATACTGTACACTTAAAATGCCAGTGGGAGTTGTTTTTATTGTGTCGGATTAATAGCTCCTAAATGGCTGTGGATCATTAAATCATTGATTGCTGCCTGTACTTCATATTTATGAAGGAGATTCACCTCTCTATAAGAAAAATTTTTAGAGATGCACAACTTCCATTTGCTTTTTATAGTTATTGCTCAGTCAGGACTGCCCAACATTCACACACATGTTATATTCCTGCAGTTTTCCAGCCTTTTTAATCCACTGTATTTGTAGGCTGAAATAGTTCAGCTAAAGAGTTGGGTATTTAAATGACGGCAGGCTGTGTTAAGTAATATGCCAGACTACAGGCCATCATTAAAATTTCGACTTTGTGTCCAAGGCAAAACGTGCTAAATGGGAAGCGCTGTTAATTATCTGCAGATATTTTGGATTCGTGTCTAATATGCAGACTGCATACTTGCCATATTAACAAGGACAGAGCCCAAATCTGTATTTGAGCTGGGCAAAACATGTAATCTTGATTTAATTACAACATGCCTGTCTTAAGCGAAAAGCGTTAGCTGAACGTGTTGGTTCTGTTAGAGATGAGGAAGTGCTTCTGGGAAATGTATCCCTTATGGGACTCAAAATGAGCTGCACTGGAGTCAAACATCCAAAGGAAGAACTGGGAGTTCCATTATTACAAACCTTGAAAAATAGAATAGACAAACCAAAGATAATAACTCCTAGAGCTGAAGAGCAGAAACAAGAGCAGGACATCTCAACTCAAGTACATGAAGAATGCTGTGAAGAAAGCTATCCCATACTTCCAGCTAGTATAAATTTGTTTGGTCAGTGTTACTTTTCAATGGCTTTTTATTTTTTTTTAGAGAGGCATATTTTTCTTGAAAGTTATTTTCATGGTGATTTTTTGCCTTTTCAAAATACTGTATTTTTTAGTGAAAAATTTTAAAATATTAAAAACTGAAACAGTAAAAAAGTTGTTTACTGCTGTTCTTGCCCTTATTAGTGTGTTTTACCATTTGGAACAGAAAATGAAAGGAAAAAATTCACTTCTGATTAGGAATATGGAGAGATTTGGCATTTTTCTCACAAACTTACTGTTTTTTTCTGAAAATGATGTGGCTTTTGGATAAGCTCTTACCCCTGTAAGTAGACAAAGATGCTAGCTGTGTCTTTATCTTTTCATGGCACATTGTGTGCTTGCACAGATCCCGTGTAGATCCTTTTCCACTTCTGCCCATTACTGCTTTTAAATGTTTCAAAACTATAACAGATGCAGCAGGGAACAGTTTGCATCAGAGCTTTATTTGATATTTTAAATGGTAGGTTAAGGAGTGTATGTGTTTGGCAGTTTAGTTGGGTACCAGGAGAAAATGGAGAATAGTAATAGAACTGAGTAGATTTTTTTCCTCTGTTTCAGATTCCCATTGTATGATAATATGGGTGAACTAACTAAAGTTTGGAAGCAAAGGCCAACTGACTCTTTTAGCTGTACTGCCAGTAATATCCGCGTTCAGGGTTCCAGCTAATAAAAGGCAGAACCATCACAGACTCTCCCAACATATCACTATATATCAATTTCCTCAAAATAATAAGAAACTTCCCTGCTTTTTTTTATATCCACTAAAATAGCTAGTAAACTTTGGAAAGCACTGTTACAAGACATATGAATCCACCATGCCCTGGATAGCTGAGATGCTATTTCTTTCGGGAATGATGTCTGCTGTTATAAGGTTCTATCTGCAGCTTTTTCCTTTACATTATGACAGCAAATGTTCATGTCTTTTAGAAACAAATTTGGTCTGGTTTTTCGTGGGGCATCAAATCACACCACAGCTTATACTGAGTTTGCCATGATGTGACATATCGTGATATGATTGCTCAGCACTTCAGATTGTATCACAAGATTTATTTATTTATTTATCTATTCATTTATTAAATTTCGCTCCCATCCACATTTTCCCGCCCTTCTCTAAGCTGGGGGATCTCTGTGCAAAGTTGTTAATGCTGAGTGTATGAAATCTGGGACGTGCTCACCCTTTTCAGACAGGAAGCCAGTTCATCTCCATACGCAGTGTGATGGCACCAGTTAAAGCTGTGTTGCTCTTTCTTGCCTGCAAGCCTATATCCTGTCAAATCACTACATGCTTCAGCTGGGGAAGCCATGACTAATGAGAAATGAATGAATGCTTTGAGAGCTGCAATGCTGTGAGTCTATTGCTGTACATCAGTGGTTTTCAAATCAAAGCTTAAATGGAATTAACCTGGTACTATCTTTAATAGAGATGACACTGTAATTTTTCTTGAGAGGCACAGAAGCATGTGTTATTATGTACTGAATACACGGTTCTATTCTATTTTTGCCTCCATTAATTCATTGCTGTTCCATATTTCACTTTAACTTTCTCACAGGAGGTGTTTACACCTGAATCCAGAGCAGTCCAAATATTATCTAGATTTTTTTTTTTTGCCTTTTGTTTTCTGATTGTTGTAATGTTGCAAGTGCTATGTCATTGATAATGTAATCAACCAAGAAAAATGGGACCTTTCCCTTTTGTGAAAGTCACATTCCTCATTGGACTGATTATTATGTATCTATTTCTTTCTCTTGGTAGATGTGCGACCTGGATACTGCTTCTCTTCTCTGACCAATGGGCGCTGCAGCAGCCAGCTCCCCCAGCCTTTGTCCAAAATGCAGTGTTGCTGTGACAGCGGCCGATGCTGGTCTTCTGGTGCAGCCACCGCTCCTGAAATGTGCCCGATCAGATCCACCGGTATGAATCCACCTGCATTCTTATGAACGTGGTTGAACACTGAATTAGGCAGTGATTTTCTTTCATCAGTATAGTTGAGGCTGGAGGGCACCTTGGGAGATACTTAGTCCACCCCCCCTGCTCAGAGCAGAGCCTCCTATGGAGGTTGCTCAGGACCCGCAGGAGGGTAGGGCAAGCAGACATAAGCAAAGGATTTTATCTGTTGCTAATTAGTGTTTTGTAGCCTGGTTATTCTGATCATACCTGATTCAGATTTTGTTTTCAACATCCTCTTGAGGCTCAAGTCACTTCCTCCAGAGCCTTCTACTAGATCCCTATTCCCTTGGCAGTTTCATTCTCATTGGAAAACTGGGGTTTCCTTCCTCTTATATCTAGCTTTCTGAGGTGCCACTTATTTCCTGAAGTTTGACACAGAACATGATTTCTGTCTACTACCAAAATGTGCTGTACTTTATCGCCTCCCCGTGTATTGAGATCCCCAGATGATGTGAGATTTGAATTTAGAGAAGATGGTGAAAGGATTGTGAAACTAACTGTGAGGGAGTGGCAGTTTTTGTGATTGTTTAGGACTGGAGACCTAATGAAATGCTTTAGAAGAGAAGAATACAAGAAACTTAAGGATTGATTGGGGGGAGTTCAAGGGAGGTGCAGCGTTTAGGGAGGAATGGGGGTCATAACACTATAGCAGTGTAACTCTGAAGAAATTGTCAGAGGTCATGTGTGGGAGTGTTTATTATTCTTGTTTTTAATCCTTTGAGTGAAACTGCGTAATACTGGAGCAGAGATCTATGATCAGAACTCTTGGAAGACTCTTCCTGGTTCTGTCACTATCTCATTAATAATATTTAAACATGTTAAATGTCCAAGACTGGCTAGAATAATGCTAACAAATTAGTGTAATCTATTGATGCTTATCTGAAATAGGAAGACAAGGAGAAAGCTTTCAATCTTAACACAGTCCCTGTTTTCTTTACATACTTTCTAATTATTCATATCTAACTGGTGAATAAACTGGATGGAAAAGTGAAGTAATTTGGCCAAGGCCGCAGACTGAGACGTGGTGGAGAAGGAGCTAGAACCCAGGACTTCCTGACTCATAAATCCATGCAAGGTCTTCCAGACCATGGTTACATGCCACTTTTTTTCCTTTTTTTTCCCCCTGACTTGGGATATAAATTGAGACTATAAATTACTTTTTTGAAAAGTGCTTTGAAATTCTTTGAAAAGCCTTACATGTATATAAGGTATTGCTGTCATTATTTAATCAAGTTCAGTTATTCCTGAATGTATCCTGAGAAAGCACGATGAGGAATTTAGAGCTGTCAGTGGCCCAAAGTCTCTCCTACTCTGAAATGGAAATTTACTGCATATAAAGTGGAGCACTAGCTGCATAATGTAACCAAGTGGTTGTATTTTCAATGTGGGATGCAGACCCAGATGTTACTATAAAATAGACTGTTTATTGCTAGAAATTACACATGGAGATTAAAGTTGCAGTAAAAAAGGCTTGCACTGTATTTCTTTGCATAACACGGCAATAATTGTTTATGTGGAATGACAGGGTTTACCATTGACACTATAAATACTCTGGTATCTCAGAGTATAGATACCTGGTATCTCAGGCATCCAGCCATGTGTGTGTTTGATTCTCACCTCAGCGTCCCTTCATGTGTGCTAATTCCATTCAAGCAATGGGCAGCCCCAAGGCCATGACTTCTTTTTGCACTGAAGGTCTAGGCTTCTGGTGGATTGGCTTTGGATAATTGGTTATTACCAATCTAGAGTAAAAAAGAAATACAGTATCGTTTCTTTCACAAAGACTGATCAAGAGAATTGACTGCTAAAGCCACCGCCATTAGCAAACATTTGCATATTGTAATTTGTGTATGCACATACAGAAACACTATTTCTTCTGAACGTCGCTGTTTTATCACAGGTAGACCAGTGATCGAGAGTAGATTCAGCTTACAAATGAATATGCAAAATAGAAAGCTAGGAAAAAACCCCAAATAAACAAAATATAATACATAATACAATAAAATCTTCTTGGTAATGATTTAAAGATTAAAATCACTCTTAAGGAATAATAGAGGGAAATGCAGTGACACATGAAACAAACTGATTACCTAAGGGCATTAAAGTAAGTGCAGAGATGATGATCAGAAAAAGTAGAACTTTAGGCTACCATGTTTATTTAACAAATCCTCAGCGATTCAGGAAGAGCTTCTAATGTGTTTTACAGGTGGAAATGGAAGTGAGATGAAAGTGTTGAAGGCTGAAATATCCAGCTTAGTTCTCCCAACACTGAATTTATTTTTCAGTTCTCATTTTTTATATTGTTTCAGGAATTCATGCATCTCTGTAGCATTTTGTTTTCATTATATAATTCCTCTCTCCTGTTGTGCCATAGGCTTTAAAATTTTGAAGTTCAAAGATACTGGCTGCATAGAATAAGTTATCTGTGTACATGTGAATTGTGGACATGAATTAGGTCAGCTGGAAGTGTAGTCTTTAATTGTGATACTCTGTGTGCATTCTTTGGATCGCAAATTCCAAACCCACACTTCCCAAAGACAAAAGAGTCAGGGGCAGGAGGAAAAGTGGGGCAGTAGGGCAGATGCCACTAATAGAGATAAACAATAGGAGAATGCATAACACTCGGCATAAACTGTGCTTACAGCAAAAT
Organism: Phaethon lepturus; assembly: GCF_000687285.1. Taxonomy (NCBI): domain Eukaryota; kingdom Metazoa; phylum Chordata; class Aves; order Phaethontiformes; family Phaethontidae; genus Phaethon; species Phaethon lepturus. Next base: position 103,960 of record NW_010536839.1, on the reverse strand, counting down.
AGATCATTTTCCCATCATCTGGGGAGGATGAGCTCTGTGTGGATCTGACTCAGTTTCTCTTTGTCTATGCTCCTTAGACTGCACCTCATTTGGTTTCGCTTTTATTGGCAAACTTCATTTTCACAGGGAAATAGTGTTAGTGTATTCATTCTCTAATTGGTTTTACCTCATTGCTTATATTTCTTTGTTTTAGGAAGTTAACTTTTAAGAAATCCAGTTGAAACTGGGCTTTTTTCCCTGTTCAGTATTTTTCTAACTCTGTGGCAAGCTTTGTATTAAATTAACTTGGGATCAAGTCCAAAAGTCCTTCTTTAGGTAAACTTCCCACTGAGTTAATCAAAGATTTTGACTGAAAGAAGGCTAAGTAGATTAAGATCAGGTCCCCACCTCACTGTTCAATTTCATATTCAGAATGTCAGTTACGTTATCTTTTTATTAGCAGTCTTCTGACAAATAGTATTGACATCTTCCTATGGATGAATGACTCAATTCACAGAACAAAGCTTGTTACTATGAAGAAAACATATAGGCTCAGATTTTCCAGATTATTTAAGGTTTAGTTATTACTAACATGAAACACTGCAAAAAGGGGGAGAGTTGGATTAAATGGAAAGGCTACAAGAGTCTGAAACAGCATTCATTTTTCATGTTTCAGATGAGTATCGCAAATTGTGCACAGTAGCTGCTCTGCTGCCAGCAAGACCTGACCTTCCTCCAGGCCGTCCTGACGTCATCCCTCCACCACTCCTTCCTGGTGTTTACCCTCCTCAACAGCCAGAAATCGTCTATCCATCTCGGGCTCCACCACCTCATGGTAAGAAAGAAATAATAAACTTTCCCTGCACCGTTTGGATTTAGCTTCTTTAAAAACATGCATTTCTCAGGAGCAATGTGTGCCCTTCAGCTGTTGGTATCTTTTGCTTACTTTATGTGGATGTATTGTCCCTGGATATCCTTCTAATCATAGCCTGGTGACCGTGCATGTTACAGCAAGTGTACCTCATTGGTAGTGTTTTCTCCATTAAGACAGGCTTCAAAAATTACTTCCTCACTGTCTGTACTGAGGCCCACGTATTGTAGTGGTTACATTACTGTTATTTTAAGGCTATTGTGAACTTTGCTGTGTGTCAACAATGAGGAGTGTGAATAGCTCTTCGATTAGGTTGTAATAGTTACTTGCATTAAAGAGCTTGGCTGGGTGAAAGCGGTTTATTTCAGGTTGTTTTCCTGTTGTGCTTTCCTCACTCTTGCTTGGTCAGGTAGAAAACGTACCGATAAAAATGCCAGTCTGCTGGACCTTGAGGCTGACCCAATGCGAAGAAAGAACTTTTTCAGTGGTTCGCATGGATAGGTTAGTTTTCTCTAGAGCAAGGAGGAAGCCAGAGTAGAATACCAGTATATTTTTATTCTGTCCCTTGCTCATGGAATTTACTACATGCCCATATAGTCTGCAGTAGTCATGTGCCACCTGAAATCATTCGGCATAGCCACATACTCTTTTGCAAGTAATCACAAGCTCATTTTGCCCATGCTCTGTGCAGATGCAAACAGGCTCCACTTGCACTGGCACCAGCTGAAAGTATTTAGTCTTGGTTCAGCACCAAGCTGAGCTAATAAGCCTAAGAGGCAACGTATGTTAACTCAGCACTGACGTAGCTGCACAGCTTCTGGTCAGCTGGGAGCACAGACAGAGCCAGCTCATGTCTGCCTGCCAAAGACCATATAGGCATACCTTCCAGGGTTGTCCCTGCTCTCCTCTCACTCTGCTGTCTGTGAAAATGGAGATAACTGAACCAGTCTGCCTGCTCTTTGCTACTGTAGGCTTTTAGTAGAGTCCTTACAGTGCCACATACTCACTTGACCACTAGGTATGAGCAGACTCAGTCCTCTTTTGTTCTGCAAAAGAGGAAAATGGGATCAGACTTGCCACAATTAAAAAAATTAGTGGTTGCTATCTGTTTTCAGACAAACCTCTGTAAGAGTCAAAGTGCCATTTACTCCCTCACAGTGCTGATTTTACGATGTAATTCACATTTTGATGGAAGGTAAATGTTGACCGTTAATGGAAAATGCTGGGCAAGTTGCAGGTTACCAGAAATTACTATGATGAACTACTAAAATGTTTTTCCAACCCTGTTATTTCAGTGATCTTGCCGGTGAACTTCACTGACTATTGCCAACTGTTCCGACACCTCTGCCTTAATGGGCGCTGTATTCCCACTCCTGGAAGCTACCGCTGCGAGTGCAACAAAGGATTCCAACTGGATGTTAGAGGGGAATGCATTGGTATGTGGTTTTCTGCTGTAAATCACAGATGGGAATTTTGCTTTAAAGAAAAAAAATTTCTTTTCTACACAATGTAATAACTCTGAGTTCTTAAATAAAACATCCCCCCACCATAAAAACCCCAAAAGCAACAGTAAATAGACTTCCAAGAACTAATTGCTTTCAACTGCAAAATTATTTTTACAGCAGTTTTGCCTTTGAGACAATGTTTAACAAATCATGTAACTTGCCACAAAATTATACAGAAGTTCTTATTCTACTAACCTGTGACTATAATATGTTTATTCATGATTGAAAATGACCTCTTTAAAATGCTACCAGCTCATTGAGTATGCAAGAGACCTATTCTTAAAAAAAAAACCCCAACCAGTCATGATCTCAGGCTTAGTAAGATTTAGAAGTCCTCTTTCAGCTCATCAGGAATATCTTATTGGGCTCTTAAGGCCTTTAATTTTGGAATTCAGCAAGAGCTTGATGATAGGAGCAAGGATTAGCTGTCTCTTACATGCAAGATTTTGCTTCTGTCAAAATCTGTGTCTCCAGTGGGGCTGGGAATGTGGAGGTGTGGGATTGAGCATATGCAATATCCCGTCTTGTTGAATACTCCTTTTTCCCAGCTCCGGCTTAGCTTAGAACATGGCATCCTTTTACTGGGAATTCAGTGGTGTCCCCTTTCCTTTCAGCTTGAAGCACACAATTTCTCCAAGTATGAAACAATAAAATACCCCTACAGACCTGAGTAACTTTCAACCAATGTCTTAATAAAAATATATTGTCTGTGTTTTGCAGATGTTGATGAATGTGAAAAGAATCCATGCATCAGTGGAGACTGTGTGAACACCCAGGGATCCTACATATGCCAGTGTCGTATAGGATATCAGAGCACGCCAACTAGAACAGAGTGCCGAGGTAAATTATGATTTTACAGCCATATCTGTACCATTGTATACATACTAGGAGGGAGAACAGTTTTTAAGCAAAATTTAACAGCTGTGTTAAATATGAGGGCTTTTTAAAAAAAAGTAAATCAGATATGGTAGTAAAAATGATTAACCTGCCTGAGGTGGCTGTTCACAGACTGGATTATGAAGAAAGATGTTTTGTCTTGTGCTGAAAGTATCTTGGCACCATTTGTGGCTTTGAAGTGGAAGAGACATCTCTTCTCTCTCTCTCTCTCTCTCTTTTTTTTTTTTTTAAACTATTGAGACTTTTTTTTGTGAGGATCTCAAGGACAATTAAAGGACAATTAAGCATCCCTTCTTTGGAGCAATCCTTTACCTATAAAAGACTGTTAAAAGACTGAGAAATGTGGGGGGAAAGATAGGTCTTCCAGTGGGTAAATACAAGACTACAGTGCCTGTGTGTTGTCCCTGCCCACTGTCAGAGAAAGAATTAAACATAAATTACAGCAATGAAAACTTAAATAAGGTATGGAAAACTAGAGAAGCACTGGGAAGGTGTAGATGGGGAAGCTGTAGAAACCCCATTGTTGGTGTCTTCAAAGACTAGGCTTAACAGTAGTCCTGATGGTCTTCATCCTGTCTTCCTATGAGAGTGGGGAATGTGTAGTTCCACCGTGGTCAGCCCTCTGTCAGGGTTCTGTGGCTCCCAGACTGTCTTGGGGTGGGAATTTGACTGTAAAGGTGGATACAGTCCTTTATAGTTAAATCATAATGAGAGACTTCTGGCAAGAGAATGAATGACTGCTTTGACATTCTGTAAGAAAAGAAGCATCTGAATAAAACAGGATGTTTGAATGCTCAGAGTCCCAGCTCGTCTTCATATTTTCCTTTCTGCACTAAGAGAAGGGTTCCTTGAGCATGCACTTACTCTGAAGCACAGAGTTTCTAAAAAGTGAGAAGAAAGCTATCTGTATTAGTGTGCAATTTTTTTTTTTCTTCCCTTTGTGAATCAGAAAGGTATTTGTGGTGCAGAAGCTTACTCCAATCCAGGAGGACATGCAGAGCCAGCACGACTGCTGCATGTTGCTGGGAGTATTTGACCTAATTGCTGCCAAACAGCCATGTTGCGGAAGCATCTTCATAGTTCAGCTGACTAGTGGTGAAGGAGTGCTGAAGTGGAGTCTCAGCGGTGATGAATTTACTCATGAGTCATTTTTGTCACACGCTTTTAATTTGACTGATTCATTACACAAACACATGGTTGTCAGAAGCCCAGTAGCTTAATGGCATTAAAGTGTGGTCACTTAGCAGTTCCTTTGCAGTCTATGGAACTGTGCTTGCTTGACAGGCAGTTCAGAAGATGCTATGATGTGCAGAATCTTTGTTTTCTGAAGGAATTTTTAGGAACCAGTTTAGAGAAAAGGAAAAGGCTAGTGGGGTGCCTCTGGCAAAATATGCATGTAGCACTGGTGCCTGCCAAAATCAGCATTTGCTGTAAAGTTACTTTGCATGACTACTTTGTATGTTGAGGTTTTCTTTTTTACATACACAAATGTGACTGTGCTGATATGCTTTTGCAAATGTATTCCTTGCATCTAGTCTTGAAAACGAAGTCTCCACAATGACGAGATGTTTATCTATGCCTTACTCTGAGGTTCCAGGGGAGATTCTTTTTCTGCATGATGAGTCTGATAGGTGACTGATTAAACACTGCAGTCTGCATCACAAGCTACTGATTCAACTGTTACTAGGATCCCTTATAATTCTAGTAGCAGTTTGGCTGAATGAATATCCTAACTGGAGACACAGATGAATAAGGTCACATTATGATTAGTGATCAAAACAAAAAATGCTTTTCAATTGCAGAAGAGGGGGTGTAAAATGGACCTCAAAAAAGGTGAAATTTTATGATGATTAGCTATGAATGTATGGGAGTCAAAGCTTTAATAGCTAAGTGCTTCCTATAATCTACCCAATATTACTGAGAGGAGGAGGTCAGACCTTACATGGAGATGGCAGCAATTACAGACATTTCAGCGAGAGGGGAGCTTTGATTTTTGCAAGTTTCTCTGAGGGTGGAAAAAATAATCCACAATGTTATTTCATAATTTGAAGATTAGAAATGTAACATAAACTAGTGGTAGGTCTCTGGTCAGCTGTGTGTACGTAAAGAACAAGAAAATTCTGTGCTAATTTTCTGCACAATGATTTGGATGGCATCAGACGCGTAAAAGTACAAATTCTAAGGAACTCTAAAAACTAAAAGGCCAGAAATATCTTGAGATGCTGTAGCATTTCTGCCTGTCCTAAGGAAGGAAGCTGATGGAATAGCTGAAGCCAGGCTCAAGTACAACCGAGTGCCGCAAACGTGGAGGGAAAGGGACTGAGCAGAGAGAAAACTCACTTCTATGCATTGCTGATCGCTGATGCTTGTTTATCAAATGAGAGGAGGTTTATCAAGCCTGTATGCTTTTGCTGGAAATCAAGAGGGCTGCAAGCTGCCACTGCAGTGAGCTGTCACTTGAGCAGCTCTTGCCTCTGCTGGCCTGGTTGCTTACTTGCAGAACAGTTATTTTCAGGGATTTCTTAGCACCTTCCCAAAAGTACTGCACTGCTAAAAAGGCAAATACAGGTTCACAGTTTCAAGAGGGATCAGTTTCCCCTCAGATGGGTGTCTAGAGAGCAGCGGCATTTGGACGGACACCCTGTGCTCCGCTTCTTCCTCAAGTGCAGCAATGTACTCCTGTGGAGAAGATCTGGGGAAGGGCACCTCCGGGATATTTGGGAAGATAGCGTCATTGCTCGATAGATAGGTCTGCATGGGCTGCTTGTGATCTCTGTGAGCAGAGTCCCCTGTGTGCAGGAATCTCTGGGAGATGATCCAGGCCTTGATGGAGAACACTGAGCAATCTGAAAAATGTCTAGACAGTCTGTCTCAGCATCTCCTCTCCCCTCATTTGGAGGAGAGGGAGAGCTGCCAGCCTCGTGTGATATCACTATTCAGGTCCTCCAAAGCACTTGCCAAGCACCTCCTGCAGAGAGGGGGAAATGAGGAGCTGATGTTTGAAATATAAAATAAGCAGGAGAAATATCTTCTGAGGTGGGAAAGTCTGGAACTTTTCTGTTATCTTACAAAGCAGCAGCAAAAGACAAGCTTCCCTGTCTTTCCTTCAGTAGTTAGCTATTGTTAAGTTAAACTTCAGTAAAAATATTTTCATGATTAACAGAAATGCAAGAAAACAATTGAAAGGGTCTGATTCTTGTTTGAGCAAGCTGCAGGGTAATGTTCACTGAAATTCTTTCACAGCAACTTGAAATTTCAAGCTGATGAACATTTTCCATCCCCATAATGTTTGGTTATGGAAATCAAAATAAATAATTTTTCAGGTGAATATAGTTTCCTTGTAGGGTTAAAAACCTAGGGGGAGGTGAAATGGGAAAAATTACTCTTGAGTATAAAAAAGAAAAAACCCAAAATGTTATTTTTCTTTTTGGTTGGCTTTCAGACATTGACGAATGTTTACAGAATGGTCGTATCTGTAATAATGGACGATGCATAAATACAGATGGCAGTTTTCACTGTGTGTGTAATGCTGGTTTTCAAGTGGCAGCTGATGGGAAAAACTGTGAAGGTAAGACTTTTCTGAAGTTACGCCCTATCAGTAATTACAGTTGGAAGAAGTTATTCACGTCAATGAAAAAGAAAAGGACCTCTGGTTTGGGGGGAAGGAACAAGGAATCAAATTTCTAAATACCTTTTGCTGTATCTGGGAGGGCAAGTAAACTGTCTTTTGCAGCCAGTTCTGGAGCCTTGGCTTGGCAATCCTCAACGGAGTGTCTGTCCAGCAGGAGAAATAGCACATACCACTATCGCAAATTGCAGTTTCTTTGGTGGGAGTGGTACGTTTTAAAACAGAGCACAAGTCACATGCTGCCTGATTTTACTGTGTGTTTAACAGCATGCTTTATGGGAACTTACTGGGTGACTAGCAATGTGTTTTATGTAAATGCAGTCTGGTCTGACCCATAAAAACTGTTTTAAGAAAAATTTGTAAACATAATTGATGTGTTCCTACCTCCCAGACCTTTAGTAAAGGGGGAAAAAGAAGAATGTTCTTTATCATGCTTCCCAAGGTCCTTGGGAGGGTTCCCAATGATCTATTCATACGTTAAAGGAATTTCAAGCACTGTTCTTAGAAACATTTTTGGCAGAATATTATCTCAGTGATTCAGCTCAAAGACTTAATGCCAAAATTCCTGGTTGGGATAGATACATGATTTTTTTTTTTTAAATCATAAATTATTTTTGTCTGACTTAGCCTGTAAGTAAAAAGAAAACACACCATGTCTAGAAGTGTAATTTCTGTCCAAGACAGCTGCAATATTAAGGAAAATAGCATGATTCCGAATATATTGTAATGTCATTATGATCCAGTGATTTTATGTGCTGGTAGTGATTCTGTTAATCCTTCGTAGAGACAGACATTTTAAGACTCTGTTTTTCCTGACTCTTTTTTAGATACAGTTTAGCACTATAAGCTGCTTTTTAAATATCTTATTATGGAACTATATTGACTAAATATATTTGGAAATGAATATATTTTGGAAAAAAACTCGAATCCGATTTCTTCCTTTCCCACCAAATACCATGTGCTAATAGTAATAAGAACCAGGACATCAGCAGTCTGGTAAAACATTTTTAATTCCATTGCGTATGTTGCCAGAATGTCTGTTGCATCCACTTATGAAACAGTTTCATCTCTGGCACTGTAATGCATTGAGTTTTGTTCTTAGGAATACATGTGCACACACACTAATCAGTAAAGTGGCATTGTGCCATACCTTAATGTAACTCTGCATAGTCCTTTAGATGAAACTGGTAAATAGTCCTGATGTTTTTGGATGTAACGTCCAAAACTGATTTCATTTGCACCAGGACAAAATAAAGACTAAGAGGATATAAAAGCTTACTCAAATCAAGCACAGAATTCTCTGTCCTTTTTTTCTTTTTTTTTTTTTGATGGTGTGAGTAACTGTGCAGGGTTCAGAATAGCAGTGTCTCAGACCTCCACCTTTTCCTATTTGAATCCTTCATCCTATGCCATTAGGTCAGAAGGTGAATAATGCCAGTAGGAAGTTGTGAGCTTATGATTAGTAAGTACCCTCCTATGTGACCTGTCATGCTGAATCCAGGGAAGGAGTAGGCTTTCTTTTAAATACGAGTTGATTATGAAAGTGCCCACAGAATGCATGCTTGAACACAGTGCTGGGAATTCTCCCACATCATAAATCTTAGACTCATCCAGTGGAGGTTACACAAGTTTTTACTCCAAACACAAATGCCCACTCCTCCCCTTTCAGGTGTTCTTAGTAACATAAAACTATGTTCACCATTCCAGTGGGAGCCTGCTTCTAACCTAGCTTGTATTTACATCAAGATTGCAAGCCCTCTTCGATTACATACCTTTCTCACTTTTTAATGTTTTTTACCAACTGGCAGTTCTTAAACTGTCCAGTTTCTCATCTGTTTTTCATTCTCTTTGCTCTTTTTGGATGCATACCTATATGTGTTAATGGTTCATTATGAAAAAAAGGAGTCATTGCTTTGACACATCCTCTAGGACAGTGCGGTATGTCCCATCGTATGTTTCTGATTATCATACACCTCTGACAACTGAGAAAGAAATTAAGGTTCATTTTTTGGATATAACTAGTAAGAGTTCTTTTACTTAAACTTTATGAGCATTATGTCTATTATTTTCATTATCTATCATTTTCAGATATGGATGAATGCAGCATAAGGAACATGTGCCTCAATGGGATGTGCATCAATGAAGATGGCAGTTTTAAATGCATTTGTAAACCAGGGTTCCAGTTAGCGTCAGATGGACGCTATTGCAGAGGTGAGCACAATAAATTACGGTTTCCCAAAGCTTGTGAGTCACACCCCTCTGGTAGTTTCAAGAATCTCCTTATTTCCATACAGTGATCCTTGGGGACAAGAAATACTGGGCAGAGCTCTTGTCAGATATGCTTTTTTAATCAGCTAGAATGATTTGTCATTGTGCAAGACAGTACTCTGTCTTCTCCACAGTGTTGAGCAACTGCCCTAACCAGCCAGTGGGAAGTATTCTTTGATCAAGGACTGTGTGATCTGACACAGTTAAACTCCATGTTTTTTTGCCTATGAGGTCTTCTGCAGTTTGGCTCCAGTATATCTCACTTTTTGTGTTTGGCATTTTAAAGTTTTCTGCCTTTGGCCACCCAAACATCCTGGCTTATTGCCACCTTTGGGTTTTTCTCCCAGTCGTGCCTGGGTGTTCCTAGTCAATACAGCATGTCCGAGGAGTGCCCAGCACCCCATGTGACCAAGGTGCAGAGATGAGCACTACAGCAAGATTTGCTTCACTCGCTCAGCAATACACACTGTGGGAGACACTGCAGCGGTCTGGTTGCTAGTTAGGTCCTCATAGTTTCTGTTCAGTCCTGTCAGGAAATGGAAGTTTTGTGTGTATAAATCGCCATGTTTCAACAAGTTTTATAGGCACAAAGCAGAAGTCAAAATAAGGAATAAATAAGTGCTGGGCCAAGTTACTTACGGTTTTTGTTTGGAAAAATTTAAAATCTTTTAACTCTTGGAATCAAGGCAGAAAAAGTGCTTGCTTACACTTTGGCAAATTTTAAAAATGTCACACTGAATTACACAGCAGCATCTTCCTGTGGACCCATAACAAAAGTAAATATTTGAATAAATAATTTGGTTTTGAGTTACTGACATGAAAAGGTCATGTCAGTAAAACATTAATTTGGATCCTGTTGCTTCTTGAATGCTGTACCAGTCTTAGATCTCAACTATGTGGTGTCTCGACTTAGACTTCAGATCCAAACCAGGCCAATAAATCCAGTAAAACATCCAGAACTTCTCTTGCATTTGATGACTTTTGCACTAGGTATGCAGGACAGGGCTACCCAGCCTTCAGGTGGGGGAATCATGTATTTCTAATGAGAGATGACACCATTCTTGCTTTGTAATAGGGTGGTTTTGACTGGGAGAATGAAGTGTTCTTTAGTTTCTCAAATTAACAAACGTGCAGATCAATACAAGTGCCTCCTTAGTTTAATAGCTACTGTCTGTGTTGGCTGAAGCCTTCACACACTTAGAGCAATCAGCTTTATTTCCGTTCCTACCTGTTTTCCAATTGGTAGGTGTATGTCTGTGCTTTGCCAAAGCTTATTTTCTAGCTTGTCCGTGTGTGGGATGGCAGCAAGACTCGGTCTCAGACTTCGCAGGGAAGAACTCTATGCCCATCAGGCCTTGGCACATCAGCCAGTTGTTCCCAAAGACCACTGGCTGCTCTCTGTGTTGTTTGCAGGAATGTGGCTCACTGATGCAAGCTCAGCCCAAGTGCTTGTCTTGATTTTTGCCTTGAGCATCTTCTGGTATTTCTCCTTTTTTTTCTTTTTTTCTTTTTTTCTTTTTTTTTTTTTTTTTTTTTTTTACATCAGTCTGTGCACTGAAATGCCATCCAAGAAGATGGTATGTAAATTGCCTCAGACTACTTAAAAACCAATGATACTCAACTTCACAGCCTCTGTTACATGCCTCCTGGCTAAGCAGGAGTTTGGATACAGCCAAAAAGGGGTTTCTGGCCCTAGAGAAATGTTACTTCTGTGCATCAAAGGAAGAATATTTGAAAATTATCCAAAATTGCAGGCAACTCGACTGATTCCTACTGAAAGTTGGAACAGATCTTATAGTAAAATGAAGGATTTCTCCCACTGCTTTTCAACACTTACAGTAAGCCTTGTTCTCTATGAATGAGCATGCAAACATTCATATGTGTTAAAATTGCTATTAGGTCAAAATCAAACCAGATTTTGAGACCTTGACACCCAAATTACACTTTTCCCCAACTTCATATTCGTCTCCTTTCTTCCACTTGCCCAAAGTATCATGAAATAATTCCCAGGAATGTAGTAGCTAGAGAGAGCACAACTCTCTAGTAGATGTCTCCAGTCATGTTAGTAAGCGTTTAAAAGATTAACCTTTAATAATGTCTTTTCCTGTACATTTTAATGTTTATCCTTATCAAGTCCTTTCTGTACACACCACATGTACAGAGTAAATAACTTCTGTCCTACAGAATGGTTAGCTATTGAAACACTCATTGTTCACACTGTATATCTTGAATTTGTGAAGTGAATGGATTAAGATCTTACAGAAGCATAAAGACTAAACTCATGCTTGCACATGCAGTTAGTGCTCGTGCATATTGGGAATGTGTGTATGCACAAACTGACATTTCTGCAGCAAATTGGCTACCTGCCTGAGCAATTTTGATACGGAGTTGAACATGTGTTTTTGCCAAACTCTTTAGGGGATCAACAAAGGAATATAAGAATTGCGGTGTGCAAAACATTGTTCCTATAAACATCTCATTTGATGCACTCTAGGCTGAATTTTGAACTATGAAGAAGAATTTCTAACCCAAAGTTGGCGATACTGTAATTGACATTTAGTTCCATAAAACGGGAATTTAAGTGTAAGTACAGGGCATATGCTTGGCTGTCTGGTAAAAAATTCCACACAGACTTTATGAAGTAACATGCCAAAAAAGAATGTTACACTGTAGTCTTGTGTATTCCCTGTAATACAAGACATACTAAACTTACTGATCATTAGCTTCTTTTACTGATGGTTTGCTGATGATTTTTCAGAAATCATTACCTCAGGCAGGCAGAGGTTTAAAGCATTATTTCTGTTCCATACATTGTTTTGTCTTTAGATGAAACAGGAATTCCCCAAATTGAAAGCTATTGCAAGGCAACTGAAAGTGGCAGTTTAGTAGTCTGAGTAAATTTTTCCTGGTTAAAATTAGAGGACTTAGTGTACCCAGCTGGCACTACTGAGCAAGCTAAGCATAAAAGGCAAAAACTCATTGGACATGGAGAATGAGTCCATTAGTTGGTTTTCCAGAACCAGGTTGAGGAGGTATTCTGGCAAAAGTTAGAAAAACGAGTATTTTTTGAAGTTGTCCAAGTGGTGACTTTTACCACAGAAGAGAGCAGAGCCTTGTCAGGGTTAGAAATTTGGACTTTATGCCTATGTGTGCAGTTGATATATTGGGTGGAATCTCAGCCCTGGTAAAAGCAGAGGCTTTTTACCCTATCTTTACTGGAACCAGGTTTTCAGCTGATGTGCGCAATTCTAAGTGACCCACTTTAACTTTCTATAAAACATCTATAACGGTATTTTCAACATATTTGTTAAATCAGTGCAAAAGAAAATGGATTGCACATTTTACCAATTACTAGCTTACAAAATCTTTTTTAAAAATGAACTACAGGAAAAGGAAAGAAAGTTACTTAGCCTTTCTGTTTCTATAAGTAACCTTAAAAAAGGAAAGTTAATTTTTTGTTTTTTGCTTTTTGTTTTTTTAAGGAGAACTTGTATTAGTCAAAGGACTTCAGTGTTGTCTAACAAAATAACTGTCTACACTGTTAAATAGTATGGGCACATTTTGAAGTCCCAACTGTTTTTCCTTACACTGAGTAAGGACTAAATTTAAAGTGGGAAAAGCATTTAAGATTTGTCTGAAATGGAACAAAAGATTGCAGGATGAAGTAGAAATGAATTGAGCCCATGTACTTAAATATAACTTCTATTTTAAAATGCAGTTTGAAAAAGGAATCTTGGATCATACAAGCCATGTTTTATGCCAAACAACACAAACTAAGTAAAACACAGAGGTGTTTCACTCTCAATTTGCCCTTTTAAGGTCAGAAAAAAGGAAATTGTCACACACGCTGTCTCTTGTATATATTATGGAGAGTTGTTACGAAGTGATTATTTTATAAAGGTTATACATACTTCCAAACAATATTTTAAACACTCCTTTTTTAATCACTTGTAAAATAATGGCATGTTCTCTGTGTATAGAGAATGATCTTACCATTAAGATACACAGCCTGTATAATTCTTTTTACTAATTTAACATCCCTTTGTGATAGTCTAATATTATAAGGCTTCATTCTTGTATTTCATTGCTAAGGGCCTTATTGTTCAATGTACCATTGTTGGGCAAAGATGGTAGCTGGTGCTCAGCAATTGCTCAGGGCTCAAATCATTAACAAATTCCTTTCAAGACTGGAGTGCCGTCTGTCCATTGAAAGTTTATAAAATGGGCTGTAATGAGCATCCAATAGGAAAACCCAATTGTCATGCAGATCACCAGAGAAACACTACGTGCGGGCAGGGTCTGACTGTGGACATTCAGATGTGCTTCCAAAAACTGAACCCACAGCAGGAGGAAGGGAAATTCTTTGGTGGCTCTGTGAAGGCACCTCGTAGTGGGTGTGAAAGATTCAATTTGCTATCTGGACTGATTTCTTAGAGCATGAACTAACTGTTAACACAGAAAGGGAATGCCCTGTCACACACTACAGAAGTCCTTTGTCTTAGCAGCCACAGTTTTCTTCTTCCTCTGATTATGTTTTGCCTGAATGACCCTTAAATTGGAATATGTACCTCTTAGGAACAAGTTAGGAAAATGTAGTCCCTTTTTGCTCTCCAAGGAGGGCAAAATTGTTTTGTTCTCTTTATTTCTTCTGAATTTTACATTTTCTTCTTCCATTTCCCAGAGTGAATTAATCATTATTCTTAATAAAATCTTTACTTGAACTAGTTTCCATTTACACTGTATTTTTCTATAGGAAACATTGAAAATAAGCCGCACAAATGCAAGTTGCAGCCAGGCATTGAACACTATGTAATTTAATTTCTAATAAAGCCCATTCTGTTCTCCCACAGACATCGATGAGTGTGAGACAGCTGGAATATGCATGAACGGGCGCTGTGTGAACACTGATGGTTCTTTCAGATGTGAATGCTTCCCTGGCCTTGCAGTAGGACTGGATGGACGTGTTTGTGTCGGTAAGACAAGCTTAATGTGTGGTGACTCACAATTAACCAATGTTAAGGCATTAATGATAGACTGATGGACAGATCAAGCTTGAGTGTACAATTTACCATTTTTTCATGGATTGGTGGGTGGTAGTTATAGTGGATACTAATAACTCTGGGATATTTACTGTAATAGCCCATTTTGCTCTTTTTTCTTTTCCTTTGCATTTAAAGAGAAAACAATGGGCCAGATCACAAGGTCAGGTAGACTATACAGCATAGTGCTGTTGGAGGTAAGTAGTGCTGTATCAGTTTTGAGTAGGTGAGAATTTGCCCCATTTCTGTCAAAGTAAAATTCTTAATTTGTCACTAAGCTTAAAGATTTAATTATTCTTTCACCTCTTTTTAAAGTGGGACGTAGATATTTTTTCACTTCTGGCTGTTTCTCTACAAGCGAAAGATGTTTGAGGTGTTTGATTTTAAAATTCTAATGTGTCTGACAGCCATTAGGGGCCAGTTTTTAAAAAGTGAGAAATGTCACCCCTGGACCCAAAAAGATAAATGTTTTAAGTCTTACACACCAGAATAGCATTACTGACTTTTTCTTTGTTTTTTACAAGCCAAGAAAGATTATTTTTTCTTAACAACAGCACATTTTGTGACCTTTCCCTTATGCAAGTTTTTTTCCTCATTCTGCCTTTTTTCAGATATAAAATGAAAACAAAAGCTTTACTGTGGCCTTAGTGGGCTTAATCCAGGGTGTTGCACTAGTGGTGATTTTAGCTTTGATGAATCAGAGACAGCTAACAAGGTTGGGAGGGGGAGACAAAATACTTGTTAAAATCAAATCAGTCCTCTAACTCTGAGAATAAAGTAAACAGTACTGAGGTTTTTTTGGAAGTTTTGAGATGTACTTGGTTCTAGCTCCGAAATCCTGCTGCTGGGCCTGTCAAGTTACAAGTGAGTAATGTCCCTGTCACATAGCAGAGACTTTGTCCCTTTTCCTCATGGCTTCTTGCTAGTTCAAGGTTAAGTATTGATTGGTCCCCTAGTAGTTCACTAACGCATGTTAAGTCATTAAATGCAGTAACTAATTTGTATGTCTGAACTCTTAAGAGCATGAGGAAGAAGAATTTCCTGTCCTGAGGAGAGTGAGGGTATAGGTGGCTGAAAAGCATAGGGAAATGGTGAAAGATGTTTTCTTTTGACAGCTGTTTTACAATGTTTATGACACCAAAGACAGATTTAATACTTGTTGTAATTTATGGAAGTGTAGTTGGCTATGGCAGGATTAAGAGATGTCTTTCCTCAGATACACATATGCGAAGTACGTGCTATGGTGGCTACAAGAGAGGACAATGCGTGAGACCGTTAACTGGTGCAGTTACAAAATCAGAATGCTGTTGTGCCAGCACTGACTATGCCTTTGGGGAGCCATGTCAGCCCTGCCCAGCGCAAAATTCAGGTACGGCACATTTACTGGTACATGTTCTAATCTAAGCTTTATGTTGACAATCTGTTTTTAGAAGGGTAAAATACAGTTTTGTATTAACATTGCGCCCTAAATCAGGAGGATTAAATTGTCATATAACATGTTACATATTTTAAGCAATCTGCTATTCTGCATGTTGGAGGAGTACAGGGGAGAATTTTTTGAGGCAACAGTAAATGTCAATATCTGGGTCCAGAGTTGTTACATGCATTAAAACAGATTTTCCAACAACAAACTCTGGTAGATGTGGATAACAAAAAGTATAATTTTGACCTCAAGTTATTCATGGAAGTATCTTGAGTAATTCATATATTCAAATCCTTATGTACATCTGTCCGTCAGATGTTTGCTGCCTGAATTCTATATCCTTGAAGTGATCTGAAATTGTTTATACAGTAACTAGCCTTTCGACAGTCAGTGCAAAAACAAACATCCGGTTAAGTTGGTTGAGAGTACTTGAGTATCTCACCAAAATCCCTACCAAGCAAAGTTGTCTGGGACATAACTTCTCTCTAGCAAGAAAGCAATCCTAATCAATCTCATGGGCAGAATCTGCTTCTAGGAAAGTACTTCTTCCAAGACGACTGTGCTGACAAAGTCCTTGTCATGAAGCCAGTAAATAGAGAGACCCTGGTTTCTTAGAGATGACTGACTGCAGGGAGATCGTTTGAAGCCCAACTTTGTTGAGTGATTCTTTTCACTTAGCAAATTTGTTGTTGAATGTAAACAAAATATGCCATTTGATATGTAGTTCAAAAGCATCTCATACTAACATGGTATCTGCTTTGTAGGCAAAAATAATTCTGGATTTATTTTTTAAATCTCAGTTCTAACTGATAGCTTTATGAAAAGCATTAGGGAAACAAAACCAATTGGAGCAAATTAGAC
>NW_010536839.1:25168-87458 GCF_000687285.1 Phaethon lepturus | reverse complement strand
CAGCAGGAACTTGCTGACTACCATTTTATAACATGCTATATTATTTAGAATAGCAAAACACCAAGGAAATTTTACCAGAATAGGAAGCAGCCTTTCCAGCAGCCTCTGCTGATATTAGTGGGTCCTTCTTACTGTACAGTAGAGTTGATATCTTTTGTAAAT
This sequence comes from Phaethon lepturus, assembly GCF_000687285.1. NCBI lineage: Eukaryota > Metazoa > Chordata > Aves > Phaethontiformes > Phaethontidae > Phaethon > Phaethon lepturus. Next base: position 87,296 of record NW_010536839.1, on the reverse strand, counting down.
CTTGGATTCTGTATCATTGACTTCTGTTTTATATTTTAATTACTTTAGCAGAACATTTACATATATGGAGGCTATTTTTCCTGTGTTATTTTGCCCACCTCTTCAATTAAAAAAAAAAAGTCAGTTTATTCTGTTAATTGTTCTGAACTCAAAGGAAGAACTTGAATCCAGCGGTAATTGAGACATTTTAGATACTTTGATACATATTTTAATTATTTTTTTTGAGGATAAGAGATCCTTGATCTGCTCTGAACTCATGAAGGCACTACTGCTAAATGGAGTTAAATATGCACTAGATTTCTAGGAAAACTTTTTCTGTTTCCTGGTCACTTTGAATACGCACCTTGAGCAAGAGCTTGGACATGTGAGTTCTGGAGAATCTTGCTGTGAATGTGTTATGGTTCATTTGTGTAGGAGGACCAGCATGAAGTTTATGTCTGTTCCTAAAGCCTCAGTTCACCATGTGAAGTTTTTACTCATCCATCTTCATGAGCAGATGCAAACCCTGAATCTGCTAAAATGTTCCACAGGTTCAGAACATGGTGAGGCAGTTAAAGTTTTTAGAATAATTGAAAGGCATCTTATTTCATTTGGAGTAATTATCTGGCATATTGTAAATGATGATGCTGAAAGCAATGAGCTAAGAAAGAATATTCCAGTAAGTATTTTAATATTTTTCCAGCTGAATATCAGGCTCTGTGCAGCAGTGGAACTGGCATGACTGCAGGAGGAAATGGTAAGATCACCTAATGTAATTTAAGCTATAGCAGTTCTGGATAAAAGTGTTACCTTGATATCCTTGATTTGTTAGACGTGCTGGTGGGGATGATGGCAGGGAGGCTTACTCAAATGGCTGCTTGCAACACATTAGAATAATTTCGGATGAAATGAGGGGAGTATGCCATTTCACCAGTGTGCCCTCTGATTTATGCCATGGAACATGTGTGAGTGCTGTTATAAAAGAATGTCAAATTTGTGAGAAGTGTTGTTAGCTATATGACTTAGAAATCATACATGTAAGTCATATTTGCACATTTCAACTGAATTCATCCTGAAGAATAAAGCCATGTTGAACACTGAGCTGCCTTACATGTTTTCATCTGCCAAAAAGGCCAGGCTGACAGAGTTCGGTCAATTACAGAGAAGGAGCAAATGATTCTAATAAAAGCTTTGTAGTCATAGAACTGTGAAACTGCAAACTCTTCAGTCAGTCAATGGTCACTGGTACATTTGCTGGCAGTAGAGAGGGAAAAGCATTCAGAAAGGAAGGATGGTCATGCTTTGGAGAGTGATGACATCTGGAAATCCTATGAATCAGGATATACTGAGGGGTATTAGTACATGTGCATCTCTAAATGTAAGGCCGCAGGTTAATATCCCAATTTTTATCTACAATTGCAAGTTTTTAAATGTCTGTAGGCTAGAGGTGGTCTTAAATCAATGTGAAAGGGATGCTTTTTGCTCAAGTGTGAATATTTAGGGGTGAATTCTCTAATCAGAACTACATGATTATAAATACGGAGTAGTCAATGTTAGTAATGTTGAAAATATATCTTTTTCTAATTTGGAGAACTAACCACCACAAACCCTCAACAAATGACTGGTTTTTTTGGTCTTGTTTTTTTTACTTTTATGTAGATATCAATGAGTGCTTACTGGATACCGATCTCTGTCCAAATGGAAGGTGTGAGAATCTGCATGGAACATACAAATGTATTTGTAACCCTGGATATGAAGTGGATTCAACTGGGAAAAACTGCATTGGTATGAAATGTCCCATTTTTCATTTTGAAGTTTGAGGCTTGTTTTTATCCTCCTTCACCTTTTTTCTTCAGTGTTTTATCAGATATTTTGTCTGATATTTCTCGATGTTTCTGCTGAGTTCTTGTTTTAATTTCAGTGCTCTGCAATGCTCATAAAATCTTCCACTGTGGGGCTGTAAGGGACCATTGCCATCAGTGATTCAAATTACTGGCAACCAGGCGATAAACATCCAGCTCAGTTAAGTCCGCTGAACATGCACTCTGCAGTACCAATATTTCTCAAAATATCCTGCAATTACAATGCACCACAGGAAGGATCTAGCATCACCATTGTGCTAGGTGCCTCCAAGAGCAGGGGTTTTAAGCAAAACTCCCAATTGATCATACGAAGATAAGCATCCCATATGCTACAGAAGGCTTATATGGTTTTTCCCAACTCTGACTTTGGGAAAACTCCCTTTCAACTTTCAGACAGGGCTATTGGTTTAACTGTGTTAAGTGCACTGGCCAGACACAGGAAAATTTATTGTCATTGGAAGCACCAGCAGAATCTGATGGCATGGTGTCTCTAGTTAGGGCTGATTTCCTTCACTGTACAATTGAAAAACATGTAAAGTCAAATCTTTCATTACAGAAAAGGTGAAATAAATTGTTCTTGCTCCTTAGAGGTGACCAGTGGAAGCACTGTGGCATGGGGTAATAAGTAGCAGTCCAGTCTCTTCTCACTCTATCTGGGATGTAAAGAAGACCCATCAGATGCCTGCAGACTCCTGTTACACATCTTAATTCTAGCAATTCTCTTGATCCATTGCATGGTCCCATTGAAAGCCCATAACTTAAACTCCTTTAGATTCCTTTCTTCCACTCCTGCATTGGTGCATTGTTCCAGACCTCCTTTGCACAACTGATTAGACATTTCTTCTGGTTTCCTGTTAAAATTTATTTGTGACCATTTTATTACCAGTTGATGTTGTAACTAACATTATCCTTTGACCTAGCACCATGTCCACAGTTATCCCCAAAGTATTTATAAAGAATCATCATATCCTTTCTCAAGCCTTGTTGGCTAAACTTTCCAAATCCACACTTTCAGTCTTTTCATAAAAGCAGAGGCTGCAGCCTTCTCTTGAACAGGACTGATCTGACCAGTATACAGTGTTCTGATGAGGTCTGACCAGTGCCTTGTATCGTGTTGCCAGCAATTCTCCATTGCCCCTAGGAATATCCTGCCTAAATTGCTTCTAGAGTGCATTAGTCTTTTCTCAAATGTTATACTTTGGGATCAAAGTCAACGTCTAATTGGGAGTTACATCCAGAGTTTTCTCTTCACGATAGCCTTCAACTGATGAGTTCTGGTTTATAGCATGTTATTGTTATTGGTCCCTAATTGCAAGGTTTGGAACGTTGGTGATTGTATTTCATCTTATTTCTCTCATTCACATTGTCAAGATTAATTTAGTCTTGCATGATTCTCTGTATTTGTAATAACTTCCAGCTTGGTGTTGTCCACAGTTTTTGATCCTATTCATTTTTTATTTCTACATTGCAATGAATATTTTGTAGGGCCAATCCCAAGACTGATCCCTGAAAGGCATTGCTAATATCCTCTCTCCATCATGATTACTCCCCTTTTTAATATCCCCTGCTATAACTTCTCCTTCAGCCAGCTCTGGAACCACCTTAAAGTTCTTAAATTCCTTCCTGTTATCTCCATCTTACAAAACAATTGTATTTGGGTTCTGTATTCTCTACTTAAACCTAAATAGCTTAAGTCATCTGTGTTATCCCAGTCTAAACTATCCACTATCTTATTTAAAAAAAAAAAAAAAAAATTGATCTATCTTTGATAAAAGTCATGCTGTAATTCATCCCTTTTTCCCACTTGTTTCTTTGACTTTAATTATCCATGACCTATTTCAGTGTCTGCCCATAGCTTATGGCATCCATTCTCTTCTCTCCATCCATCTGTGAGTTTTCCAGCTGCACCCCAGCCCACCCTGTTGCAGCCCACATCCATGCTCCATCACAGCTGTTTCCCATTCTTCCATAATATTCCACCTGGCCCTCTCTCAATTTTTCAGAACTCCTGTGAAGCTTCCCACACGGTCTGTTTTATTCTGCAAACCTCCCTGCTTTTTCTAGCACTTTTGCTGTTCCCAGCTGCTGTGCTGACCCTCTGAGTCTTCCCAACTTCTCTCAACACTTTCTGAGGCCTCTCTGACTGAGCCAATTGTTCCTGTCTGCTCTTGGGGTCTCTCCTGGTCTTCACCTGCCATTCATGGCCCATTTCCACCTTCTTGCAACTTCTCTCTAGTGACCACAGCTCTTCCAAAGATTTCCTAAGGGCTCTTGAAATTTAGTGCTAGCATTTCTAGTTAAATTTTTCATCTCTGAAGCAAGTGTAGACTTACATTGGCCTTGTTAACCATAACATCTAAGACAGTTCAGAGTCAGCTTGGAAAAAAATGGTGATTTAAAGACGAGGATGACCAGCAAACCTTTCCAAACCAATCCTCTCCTCATTTCTTTCATGACTATGGGGGCTGCTGTGCAGGGAATCAGAGGCTGCATAGACATATTCCACAATATAAGGCAACATAAAACTGTGATTCCCAGCTTTATTTTGAACCATGGTGTGGCTGTCACATATTATGAATATGTATAGAAAGGAAGTACAATCTCTTATAAAAGCAAAGCAGCCTTACTAAAGAATAAAGCTCAGGAAAAAGTCAACAAAAATGTACAGAGAAGGTTTGTTCTGTTTTTTTGTGGTTTTTTGTTTGTTTTGTTTTTTTTTTCATTTTTCCCTATTCAGAAAACAAAATTAAAATTATCATTTATTGCTAGGTAATATTTGTTTGGTTTGAATTCATATAACAATTAACGTTTCCATTATTTTTTCCATAACTCGTGTTTCCATGAGTTTTCATGAAGAAGGATGGTGCAGTAAGTGGGATCTTTAGTGTTAGTTTATTTGGAATAGTCATTTCCATTTGAAACCATTCTGAGCCTGTTGTCTACTAAAAGAATCTAGAAATCTTTTTATTATCTTTGTAAAACAGTGCAAGTCATGTGTGTGAGTATTCTCTCTCTCTCCCCTTTGTCTCCTCCTTCTCTCCACAGACACAAAATCTAATGAAATGCCGCTGCTGGGAGGGAGATTCTGTCCTGGCATCAATTCCAGAAATGTTTTCTTTCTTAAAAAGTTCTTGATTTTCATTACAGACATTGATGAATGTGCACTAAACATGCTGCTTTGTGACAATGGGCAATGCAGAAATACCCCTGGAAGTTTCACCTGCACCTGTCCAAAAGGATTTGTATACACTCCTGACCTAAAGACATGTGAAGGTAATTGGTAACACTCCATTTCATCCTGGTTTTATTTCTTTAGATTGTTCTCAGATTATGCCGGAAATACTTTGAACCATGATGAGGACATAATGCGTAGAACATAAAGAAATTATAGGGGGAAGAAGGGGAATAAGGAGAGACAAGGCCAGAATGAAAGCATCAGATAACCTCATGGAATGGCCTATATTAGGTCTGTACTAGCACTTGCCTTATTGACTACTGCCAGTGGGCCCACACTGTGCTAAGGGTGAGAAAAACTTGAGAAGAACTAAGTTTTATAAATCTGTTATCTTGTGTGGAGAACAAGATGGCTCCTGGTTTGAACCCTTTTTGAGCCACAGACAGGATGTGTATCAGATCATTTAAACAACACAGTCCATCACCACAAAGCAAGGCAATAGTTGGATATCACTGAAAAATGAGATGCTGCTTCCAAGTTCGGTGTTTTAATGTTCTAACATGTTAGTATGTCTTTAGGACACATGCATCATTAGACTATGGTGAAGAGTTTCATAATAGAAAAACAGAATATCAGGAAAACTGGTCATGAGGAAATCTTCTTCCATTTTTCCCTAAGCTGAAACAGGCCATATGTATTTTTGTTAACTCTTCCTGGTACTAACAGCAGTGTGTTTCTCTTCTAGATATTGATGAGTGTGAATCTAACCCCTGCGTTAATGGGGTGTGCAAAAACACACCTGGCTCTTTCGCTTGTGAATGTTCTCCTGAAAGTACTTTGGATACAACCAGAACCATCTGCATAGGTATTTATTCTTCTGAAGATTTTATGTTTGCTGGTTGAAAATGTCCAATGACATACAAATGTTGTACACCAAGTTTAGGAAATATTTAAAAATAACTTGTGTACGTAAATCTAGTGGAAACTGTTACAGAAACAGTGTCAAGAAACTGTTTTCACCATTACTGTGGGCACATAAAGCATGACCAGCACTTGGGAGCCTGGTGTGCTTCCGTGTTCTTCCAAAATTTGAAAGAGAGATGAAATTTTTTGGTAACAAATACAGAAATGATAAGACTTGCTTCTTCAGGACTATGCTCACCGACTTAATCCATCCTGCAAGAGGGGTGGACATGTTCTCATTGAGATCTGTTCTCTGGAAAGGCCAATTTTCTATTTGAGATGGAGAATGAGTAAGTCGTGTACAGTCCAGACCAGCTCAAGAGTAGCCATGGACCATGCTGTGACTCAGATACTCTGTCGACTCGTAATTTCATCCTTTAGCTGTTCTGGAGGGACAGTAATTTATAGCTGTTGCCTAGTCAGTGAGGAAAACTGTGGAACTATAGCTCTGTCTGATCCTTAGCGATCTCCTGCCGCTCCCTAGATGGAAAGATGAGATATCCAGGCTGGGGGATCTAATAGATTAATGGAAGATCTAGAAAGCATTCGTATCTACCCTGTACTTCTGCATGTGCCTCTAATCTCAGTCGTAATACATACAATGACTTGTATTGATACAGATATTGAATGGTGTTATTCCCTGTTAAGGTCAATAATCATAAACTAGGATTTGCAAGGGCTCTGTGCTGTGATGATTTCAGACTATAGTCCAGCATAGAGAAGGATAAATTAAGAGTTTTTAAAATAAATTCAGGTCTGATGTGGTAAGTTATAATGAAAGGATTGTTATTCTTCATGGTTAAATTCAAGTGTGTTTGCAAATATATTAATGTATAATGCTGAACAATCTGCATGACAATACATTGGTGTTTTTTCCAAACAGAAACTGTTAAGGGTACCTGTTGGCAGAACATAGTAGACGGAAGATGTGAAATAAATATCAACGGAGCAACTCTGAAGTCACAGTGCTGTTCCTCACTAGGTGCTGCTTGGGGAAGCCCTTGTACACCATGTGAACGAGGTAACACTGTTCATTTTCCTCAGGAACCTAGGATTTTTCCTATTCTGGAGTTGGTCCAGATTATTGTCACATTTGGCTAGCCAAATAATTTTACTTGTTCTATTATCAAGCACTCATTCCTTACTCAGTCTGAAAAAGAGAAGTCTTAATATTAGAGAGGTAGCATGTAGCTATAGAAGGTTCTAACTCTGGATTTTATAGTAAACATTTTACAAGTTTAAATTCTGAAGGGAAGGGACCACACCTACAGTCTGTAACTTGCAGCATTACTTTGGTGTGGTTTGTCATGATTGGTGATCTAGAGTTCCTAATGATGTAGCAATAGATCCATGTTCCCCAGAGCTCCCAAGAAAATGTTTGCAACAAATGGATCTTTGATGTGGTAATGGAGGGCGGAAAGGGAGTAGTCCTTGTTATTATACTCTGTAGATTAACTGATGACCTAGAGACTCATACAGTTGATCAAGAAATGGATTGAGGTCTCTTCATATTTACTTGATAACTAGACTGAACTGTGGGATGAGCTGGGAACCCAGGATGAGCTGATGAATGCAGAAATGTGTGTGGGTTGTTATTTCTATATGCTGAAAGCTGCTAGTTTGCTCAAATATTTAGTTAAATTTATCCTGTATATCTTAGCAGAATTCATCCTCATCCATCCGTGGTAAATATGGCTGTAATGTGCTGTGGTCAAGTTAAATGAATTATTGATTTGAATGAAGCAGGAATCATATAACCACTTTTGGGTTAGCTAGCTAAGACACGTGGGAAGCAAAAGAGCATAATGGCTGACACTCTATATAGTTTATGTAGTTGCCCCATCTTCTCTCTGTATTATTTCAGAAAATACTGAGATACTGTCTAAGCACTCAGACTTCTCATAGCAATAAACTCTAGATAATATTTCACATGATCAGTTTTATACAATAAGTTAATGGTGAGTTTTGGACTGTAGCGTTCTAAAAGTTCACTTTTGTTTGTTTTACAGACCCAATATGTCAAAAGGGATATTCAAGAATAAGAGGAACATTGTGTGAAGGTATTTATTGTTGCCTTAACATAAATCAGAGCTTGAATAAAAAAATGCCAGTGTTTTGATTTAAGCGGTTAATTTAGCATAGAGGAACACTATGCCAAATTCTTACCTCGTGTAGTTCCATTGACTTCATTAGAGTTATGTCAGGGATGAATTTGGTTTCAGTTTGTTTAACATTCCTACATACTCACAGTTTATCTCAAAGTACACAGTTGCAAATGTAGTGTCTACCAGTATAAGAAGATGGTTCTTGCTCTTCAAATACTGTTAACTGAGTAACCTATTTGGGTAAAGTATGAATCTTATATATGTTATAAAACATGGCATTATTGAGACAGTGGTATGACAAGCCATTACTATGTTTTAGGAAAAGAATGTTTGAAGACTATATTTCACATGAAAGTGTTTTGGTTTTTTTTTTCTTAACGTTGGATGTCTTCCATGCAACATTTTATGAAATCAGACATGTTCCAAAGCATAGTTTCATTGTCTTATTGGGGGGGGGAAGGCATTGGGACACAGTTAAACTTTGATTAAAGAAAAGGTTGAAGACTTTATAAATATTTAGCTTTTTGCTTTCTATGTGATGACTCTATACGATTCGGTGAGAATTGAAGGTCCCACCCTATTTCATCTTCATTTGAATTGATTTGAAGCACTGGCAAAGTACTGCATATTTCCATAATATGCAGAAGCTCGGAGAGTCTCAAACTGCTGTGGGTCATCCTGACTGACAACATCTGACATGACACGGCAGTTAAAATATTTTTTAAAAATTGCTCCCATATGTAGCTTCCATAAAGAAACGTTGTTTTTTCCCTTAACAAAAAATAAAATGAAAAATAAAACAAACAAAAAAGAGGAACACCCTCACACATATTTTTTGCTTTCCAAATGATGACTGAATACCTTGGCACGTCTGTGCTGCAGACCCACTGTACATAACTTATCTGACCTCAGCAACACTTTCTGGAGTGTGTAAGTAAAAGAAAAGGAAAAAAAAAAGTGGCCCCACCTATCTCTCTTCACAAGGAAAGTCTTAGAACATTTTCAGCATTGCTGGGATGGAAAGTTTATCCTTCCAAGATGTAGACATAACTGTTTTCAGCATTTCCTTTACCAGCATTTCAGATTACATCCATTACATGCTTTAATCTTCTCATTTCAGTGGGACCTGGATAGCCCCAGATTTTTCAGAGTAGTTTCCCTTGCTTTTAACATACTGAAGCCTTATTTGGGTTTCAACCAATGTAAGCATTTTTCAAGATGGGAAGATCTCTAGGAAATTTACTGGCAAGAGACAGGACAAGGGAGTAAGTTTGGTTCCCAAACGGTGATACTCAGTTCTCCCATATGCAGCCCATGCAAAATGAGTAATGGACCTTGTGCAAGGAAATAAGCAAGCTAAATTGGCAGTGTTCCTCTAGTTTACGGGTGAGCCCTGGAGTTGTCAGCTGGAATATAGCTCGCAGGCCGTGAACTGTGTTTCAGTGGTTTCTAATAGCCCACTGGCTTTTCTTCCTGCCTTCCAGTCAGTATGGGCCTTTTATTTATAATCGCTGTTCAAGGGCAGAGGCCGCTGTGTCCTCCCCATGTTCGTCCTCCACCCTGCTCCATGCAGTGTGAGAGGTGCAGAGTCTGTTCATAGCAGGAGTTTTGTCTGGAGGCCTAGCGAGTCCAGCCTACCCACTTCTTGATTACTCTATACATGAGTGTTCAGCTATAGATTATCAGAGTCGTTCTTTGCTCATTTCTTGTTCTTATCCTCTCCTGTCTTACATATTGTCATGCTTCATCATGTGCCATATTTAGTGCTGGAGGCCTTTGCCTAAAGGCAGTTGTGAACCGTATGCTTTTCACAAAGGACACTGGTGGGAGGACCCCACAGTTAGATTACTAAATATTTATTTATGCTCAGGCCAAGCTAACAGTGATGATCAAATTATCCTTACCCAAAAGTGCTAAATTTGCCACTTAAACATAGAAATATAATCTTTACTTAATGAAGTTAAGATCTGTGTGTTTATTTTAACCTATATAAAGTTACTAATTGCTGACAAGGTCAGAGGGCTGGATTTCAAACAGTGTTGTAGTTTCCAGACATGCAGAGGTGTGCCTGATAAGACACAAATATTAAAAATACAAAGATTTTAAAAAACATTAGAAAAATACAGCATAACTTAATCTCATTGGAATAATGCATAATCTCATTATGCACTTAGCTTTGTCTTTGCCCATTTGCTTCAAAAATCTGACCCACGATGAGTATGAAAATTTATACAATTTTTAAATGTCCCTTCTTTCTTTTTTTGTTACATTTTAGTTTGTTTTCAGTATATGTTGGAACAGCAAATAGCGACATGCATTATTTCTAATCATCAACAGTTTTCTGTAATTAATTGATTCTGGCTGACTTGCATAGGAAATCCTAAATATTTGGAATTTTGTCAGGCCATGTAAACTGCTGTGGTTTTGTATTTTATCCTAAAAAACAAACATTAGAATGTTCTTTTTTTCTGATTTGTTCATGTTTAGTATGCTAGTGATTACTTTTATTCACATTTTGTTTGGAAATAGATGTAAATGAATGTGAGGTGTTTCCTGGAGTCTGTACAAACGGGCAGTGTGTCAATACCTTGGGATCGTTTGTTTGCCAGTGCCCCAGTGGAATGACTTTAGATGCTTCTGGACGGACATGTCTTGGTAGGTATTAATTGCATTTACAGGTCTACTAAGGAAGGGCAAATCTATGTGGTGAGCAATGTTTGCGCTGCGTGTTTTCTTAGAAGTAAAGGAAATTATTTTTGTCCACATAAGTAATTTTCAAATTGAAATCAGTCAGGGACATGAACTTAGTTCAGCTGCAATATGAACATATTCCAATGATAGTAGCTAAAGCCCATCACCATCTGCTAGCTGGTGAATAACATTGATAATAGTTCTAGATTGTTCATCTGACAAATCCCTACAGATCATCTGTGCTCTTCGCACTCTCCATCAGCAGCCCCGGTGAAATCACCAAGGTTGGAAGCAAGGGGGGACCATTGTGGGCCAGGACTCAGGCATCTGAGGAGGGACGGGGTGTTCCTAGCCGCACAGTGCACCTTAATGGAGGGTGCAGCAGAATGGCAACGTTTTGTATGCTGTCCATCCATAGCACCTTTGTCCCTTTCTGACAGTAAATGCCTAAGATTGGTCTCAGAACAAGGCATAGCTTGTAGTACTTAAAAGGCCTTAGGTAGGTATGGTAAGCTGGGATGCTTAAATGATCCAAAATTTACTTCAGGTGTTGAGCACCATTTTTCAGAATGGTGCTTTAAACTTACTTCAGTTCTTAATTTCTGAGTTCAGCATTAATATTTTGCTGTTAGAAATTATGCATTGTGCTTGGTATGCTCCTCTGAGTCCACAAAAACATGGAGCAAACTGTCTTGTGAAGGAATTCTGGAAAAGCATTGCTTTGTGGTGAACTAAATTTTCTTTCTCTCTCAACATACTGTTCAATTGCCCAACAGACATTCGCTTGGAGAGTTGCTACCTGCAGCATGAAGATGAGCAATGCACCTCACAAATACCAGGCCGACACCGAATGGATGCTTGCTGCTGTTCAGTGGGGGCAGCGTGGGGCTTTGAGTGTGAGGAGTGCCCTCTGAAGGGATCACCTGAATTTGAAGCTCTTTGTCCAAGAGGATCTGGGTTCTCTACAAAGATAGAAATAACTGGGAAACCTTTCTCTAAAGGTATGTGATCTGTTTGTGGTTCATTGCCAGCAGATCCTGCTGGCTTTTCCTTTTACTGTTTCCTCAGACAGCTCCTGTGGTCTTGAAGATTTCACTGGTGGTCAGGCACTTCACTCACCTTAAGCCACATTTGAAAATCCAATTAGACTTCATGGAAATTAAGGCCAGAATAAAACACAAGATAATTCAGTCTGTGTCACAGACCATGAAATACCATACAATACTGCAGCCTCAAAACACTAAATTTGTGTCTCAGTAGAGAGGTTAAATTGTGCCTGACTTTTCCTCCTGTGTTGCATCCAATGGCACTTTTGGCTGATGGAATAGCTTTGAAAACCTGGCATCTCATAGTACAAGAACTGGAACAAACTTAGCAGTCAGCTTTGGATGTGTTGAAAGACCAATCCTTCTTAGCTGTGCAGGGTGCAATAACTTTAAATCTACTGTGGAGCAAGCAAGGGAGGGTGAATAATTTCGCGAGTTTCTTGTGGAGCTATTTGGAGAAGTAGAGGAAAAGTGTTTCCAGGGTGATAGCTCAAATCAGCAGAGTTTAATTTACTGTAAACTAAGTCTTGTCATGACTTTTGTTGGTAAACTTGCAGCATTAAATGGGAATCACACAGTGACACCCTAGCATCATGTGCTGACAGCCATCTTTCCAGGGTTACCCATGAGGTTAAGCTGGACAATGTCAGAAGCCAAATGGATGTGAACATGTTTATAAAGCAAGCCAGTTACCCAAAAACTAAACATTCTGAAGTCTGAAAGGAGGGGAAACTATATATCAATGACAATTGCTGCTGTTAGTTTCAGCCTTGGTTTTATAAACAGTTACTAAGCCATTAATTATCCATAAAGAAAAGTGACATGTGCTTTTATTTATGCTTGTTATGTTTTCTGTGACTCATGGAAGTCACATTTTTTTCTCAGAAACCAGAAGACAGAGTGGTTCTTTTGGAAGCTCCCTGTGCTCTTATAGGTTTGATCCTCTGTCCACTGAAATCTTACTGTTGACTTCAGTGAGCTACAGATCAGATCCTGCAGGACAAAGGAGAGACTAATACCATTTTATGGCAGAAAGTGCTCTTGACTGCCAGGAGCACTGGACTGCCAAGAGGACTGGAACTGCCCGGTGCAGAGTGTCTACATTGTTGGTTAGGTGGAAGTCAGTATCAGTTCATGTAGTGTGGTCTACAATTTTCCCCAAAGGAGGCGTCATTATCACAAGGAAGGACGAGCTCTAAAGTCAGCATTGTTCTTTTGTGCGCTGTTTTTTATGAAGTGAAAACATCATATATCCTTACTGTTTCATTTTTAGATATCAATGAATGTAAAATGGTTCCCAGTCTTTGTACCCATGGAAAATGCAGAAATACCATTGGCAGCTTTAAGTGTAGATGTGACAGTGGATTTGCCCTTGATTCTGAAGAGAGGAATTGCACAGGTAAACTCATGGATGTCTCTCCCATAACTTTGATTTGAAAAGGAAAAACTGAACTCCTGGAAAATACTGTGTGTTTTGTGTTACAGATATTGATGAATGCCGCATCTCTCCCGATCTTTGTGGCCAAGGCATTTGTGTCAATACTCCTGGAGACTTCGAATGTGAATGTTTTGAAGGTTATGAAAGTGGATTTATGATGATGAAAAACTGCATGGGTATGTTTTTTATAGACCAGAGATGTGCTAGTATGCTATGCATGGTGTTTGTTTGGGGTTTTTTTAAGGTTTGATTGCACATGGGTTTAGGTCCCTCTTATTTCGTGAGTCTTATTAAAGCTCACTTTAACTTGATTTCCACCCCAGATGTGAATTGCTGTTTCTGCAGGATGCCAAAGCATAAATGAGCAAGGGTCAGGATTTTAGGATGCTAAATTTATCCTCGTAATCCCCATTTTGCTAAGTGGAACGCCATCCTGAACTTCGAAGTTAGAGTAGTTTAAAATTTAGAAGAAGCCTTTTTTGAATTTATTTTTTTAGCTGCACTATGGTGTAGGGGATGACTAGCTGTAGGAAAGGCTGCAGAGCCGATCGAGGCAGACAGAGCTGTGATGGGTACCAGACTGAGGGGAGGGATGGGCTGCTGCTATGGCAGTGCTGGCCCCTGCAGTGATGTGCCTTCCCTTCTCCCCACAGACATCGATGAGTGTCAGCGCAATCCCCTTCTTTGCCGAGGCGGCACCTGCATCAACACAGAGGGAAGTTTTCGGTGTGATTGTCCTCCAGGCCATCAGATATCACCAAATATCTCTGCATGTATAGGTGAGACATGCAGGCAAAATCAATATTGTGCACAGCTTTTTATACTGCTCTTGTGCTGCACGTGCATTTACAATGTTTGCTTTAGTATCATTTTCATTCAGACCTAAGATGTGTTCCTCGTTTTCTTTTGCAACAGACATAAATGAATGTGACCTAAGCACCAGCCTGTGCCGAAATGGACATTGTGTCAACCTGATTGGAAAATATCAGTGTGCTTGCAACCCTGGATATCAGTCCACACCTGACAAGTTGTACTGTGTTGGTAAGGTCAAAATCCACACTGGATCTCTAGTGAATAAAGGAAAATAAAACACAAGTAATTGTTTCATTTTTAGTAGTTGTATAAAGACATTTTTAACTGTGATTGAAAAATCTAGTACAGTCTGTCAAAATAGTATGCAAATGTGCACATCCATTGCTTGCGAGGAATGAATGAAGTTACGGCAATGCTACAATTAATTTTCAGCTTATTTTTCTAGCTTACAGCTTATTTTCTCTAGTAAATCAATCATGTTGCATAAAATAGCATACTATTTTAAATGGCCTAGGACTTCAGACTTTGATCGTTAAAAGGGAGTACCTTGTTAAATCCCAAGTTCTATATTTTATTAAAAATCAGCATTCCTGACAGACTATAAAGTAGAATTGTGGTTCAATTTAATTTTTCCTAATTTGGTCTGCAGTTGTCTCAAATACAGGGCCTTTCCAGTAACTGTTTCCTTAAAGCCACATTTTGTAAATGACATTTAGCTTGTCATGCACTGTGCACTCTTTTATATGCATACATTTTATTGTGCCACAGAAATACATGAAAAATCCACTGGCTTTAATTCTGCCTAGCAGAGAATTTTTTCTCTTGACCCTTACAAAAACTTTGTTACCTTCATGATACTGTGGTAACCCAACAGTGGTATTTTTATATGTAGAAAGAGAACTGCAGAGTTATTTATATATGCAGTCAGATAATATCATCTCTGCCTCCCTGGTTTGCCTGACATCCATCCCAATGCCTGTGCAAACACCTGAATGTTCAAGGAGTGTGTAGATATCAAGTATAGATTCTAGATTGATGCTGTTCTGGAAAGGTGACTCGAAGTGTATCCTTGAAATGTGCTTTAAAGTAAAAGGTATCGTGGGTTTTAATGGTAATTTTCTCCTTTTTAGATATTGATGAGTGCAGTATAATGAATGGTGGCTGTGAGAACTTCTGTACAAACTCAGAGGGCAGTTATGAATGTAGCTGTAAACAAGGCTTTGCACTCATGCCAGACCACAGGACGTGTACTGGTAAGGGAGATTTTGGGAATGTTTCTGCTGGGAGGGTTTATTTCAATAGTTTAAAAATGGAGCTTCTTCTTAGAGATTAAAGCTATTGTAGCAAATGTACTATAATAACAAAAAGTAATTAATGCATGGATATTAGTATCAGAAATTGGACAAGTACAGACTGAGTTGCTTTGAAGGGAATTGATTCTTCATAATTTCAGGAAGTGTGCAAGTTGATTTTGAGTTTGGTAACAAAAAGCTAATCTTTTCAGTAGGAGTGAAATTTTCTCCCTTAAGGTATTGTTAGATGCAAATACAAAATGTGTTGAAGTCGATGGAAAGAATCATCATAAACATAATCCAAAATGCTCTGCATGTGTACTGTATGGTCATATTGGAGAGAGAATGCTAGAAAAGGAGCTGGTTGCTGTTCGGTCGTTATGTGGTATCTGCTCTTAAGCAAGGAAGAAAATTCCTGGTTTTAATTCTTTGTTTAGTCAAATGCAAGTATGCTGCATTACTTCAAAACTGAATGACTTTCAGACAAACTGAAATCTGAATAGTATGAATCTGTCATAGGAAGCAGCTCTCTTGCACTCTTAACAGGGTTTGCGAGAAAATTTTCAGAGGTCTGTAATGGCTGAATAGGTGTTCTCCTTTGGGAGGCTGGGAGTCATAATCCCAGTAAGTGAATTGTCCAGTAAGTGAATTGTACTCAATGATTTCCACATAGGTTACTGGAAAGATAATTCTACCCTGCCCTTCTCTTACTTCTTGCTGCATGACCACTGGCCCACTGAGGCATGTGAATATTTGCCAGCTGTTTGCCAGTTCCATCCAAGAGCTCCTTGAAGAGCATGAGAAATACAACAGGGTTAATCCCTTGGAATAGAATTGCCTTTATAGTTGAACAAATGGAGAATTTTTTATACTGGATTAATAGAGAGAGCTCACATTTAGAATTTGTAAATATTTGTAGACCTCTGACCAGGGTCTCGATCACCCTGAGGCCACTCACTACCATTCCAAAGGATAAAAGAGCCTTAAAGCATAGTTAAATGCAGTTTGCACCCCCGTTGTAGTTTACACTATCAGAAAGATGCAAAGTAGCCAATCTTCAGCAAGCATCGGACCCTTGTTCAAAAAAAGGAATCGACTAGAAAAAGTGCAAATTTGACTGACCCTGAAATTAAGTATTTCAAAATCTAAAATATCTAGATTAGAAATAGTTTGCTTTAGGTCAAGTTTCTAGAAAAGGCAAGTTCATACAAAAACTTGCCCAAACATTGGTGTTTGGGGCACTTTTTCAATGTAAAAATAAAACCAGTTGATAAAAATTGTGCCTCAGCCAAAATCTAAACCCAAGTGACAGGATTAGAGGGACATGACAGGTAAGGGAAGTGGCAGGGGGAGCAGGGGTCTCTGAGCCACTTTTCTGTTTTCATCTTCTTGGCTTGACTGGGGACCGAATGACCCAAGTGTATACTTCGACAGTCTTAGGGATCTCAAGTCTACTGGCTAGAAACAATTCTGTGCTTTACCTCTGCTTGCCCTTAGCCCCCCAAAGACATCTTTACACCCAAAACCAAAGCAGATCATTTAGAGCACCATTCTGTATATTAAACTAAAAACTTTGGAATAGAAAACTTAGCATCTTTCCCTTCTCAAAATTAAAAAGGGAGGAGGCAATTGCCTTTCCTGCAGGGAAGGGATTTTTTTGTCCACATGTTAACTTGACCGTAAACATGTCCATAGAAGTTTGTAGGCAGATCTTACCTGGGTGAAGAATAAAAAGCATCTGATATTAGTTGTGAATTTTTCCATATTTATATACAGCCTTGACTCTGAAAAATAGAATTTCATTCATAGGCCAGCCATTTTTATACTCTCCTCTGAGAAAGACCTGAATGCAATAGTGAACACATAAGAAGATTTAAATAGCAGAAACACCAGACACCTTTGGATGTCAAGTCAAACTCCGCCTTAGAAAATATCTAGAGATGTTAGGGGTCACCTTCACCACCCTTTTAGTATCTAAAAATGCTGCCGCCTTTGCTTGAAGCGATATTAATTACATATATAAATATCTGGTAAATATCTAAAATCCACATGCTGAAATTTTGCCTCTGCCCAAACTGAGTTAAAAACAAGAAAAAAAATATTTTGTGACTTTTTTACTCATTGCACTGAATATCTGGTTTTACTGTGCTAGATGTTTGTGCATGGTACAAGATTTAGTAGCAAAGTGACCTGACTATGTGAAACACCTATTTTACATTTTCAGTTTGTTCGCTGTGTGAACATGTCTTTTATCTTTAACATCACACAAAGCTGGAAGCCATTACAGAGTATATTTCTTGATAATTGAGCTGGTAAGAATGCTGTTCAGTTCAGTAGTAGGTCAGGTTTGAATTGGTGAGGTTATGCATAAATAATCAACTCAATTAGGAGAAACAACAGGTTCTTTGTCAGCTGATTTTCCCCCAACTGTGAAATCAGTACAGTGACAGGTTAGTAAATAAAGTTCTTTATTTCTGTCATTATTATCCCCATTTCTAGAGCTTAATTTTGCATGTTAATTCAAATTCCATTCCAAATTAACATTTCCAGGCTAATGTCCATGCCAACATTATTTGCTTGTTAAGATGAACAGGGACTGGTCAGCCTTCTTCCTTGCAGAAGTTGTGTATCCACACAAGCCCTAGCTGCTAGAAATACAGAAGAATAATGAACATAATATTTTAAGTTAAAGTGAGTTCATTTTCTGCAGCTGCATAATTACTGCAATCCACAATAGACTGGTCTGATAATGAGTTACACCCTTTCTCTTGGAGGGGGTTCCTGAATCTTGTCCTTTTTGTGCTGATTTTTTTCCCATGGTATCACTAGGCAGAGTTTCTGATTTTTGCTCTTGCTGGTCTATGTTGGTGCTGACACAGGGAGATTCTAGGGATTTTTACAAGGAACATTAATATAACCAGAGGGACTCTGAAAGATTCCAGACCTTAGGATGGCTGCATTAATACAAAAAAGCGTCTGCTTCTGCAGCTTGGTCCCAATCAGTGATGGTCGATTTCATTAATTGAGAAAATAATTTGTATGCTAGAGGATGTAACTATATGTCTGGCCTGACCAGTCAGCTGAAATGCTAAAAAACCCCATAAGATCTCGTAGTGAAATAAATGTATGCGTTGTAATTATTCCCATCATGAGTTTGACTCTGTGTTTCCAGTTTGTCAGCACCCTTGAGACCTGCAGAGGTGTTCTGCATGCATGATGGCTTTTTTAAGCTCTGTAAAGTCCGGTATTTTTGTCACTGAATTTGACTTCAGAGCTCCCATTGACTTCAACAATGATGGATTGTATCCAAGAATCTCCAACTGTATGTGGCCATGTGGTGTGACAAAGGTTCCGTATTTTTTTTTCTCTCAGTGACTTTTCTACCTACAAAGTTAGTTCTTGTTCCCGTTGGAGTCAAAGGAGAATGTTTGCCACTGACTTTAGCTGGAGATAAGGAGCTTACTCATCAGGACAAGTGTGCAATGTACCGTTCAGTTATTTGCAAGGATTCAATCACGTTTATCAGAGCATTAAAATGTTAGTTGCATTGCATAAAGATAGCATGTTTTAATCTGATTTTTCCCTGTAGACATTGATGAATGTGAAGACAATCCTAACATCTGTGATGGAGGCCAGTGTACAAACATCCCAGGAGAATACAGGTGTCTTTGCTATGATGGATTCATGGCATCTGAAGACATGAAGACTTGCATAGGTAAGTGAAAGTACATTACTTTCCAATCTGCATTAACTAGGGAAAAATTATTTATTAAGGCACTATTTCCAAGGAGGCAGACAATGATATTTAAAGAGTATTGGTCTTATGCCCTAATTTTGGCCACCTGCCCATAGGACCAGCCCCATTACCCAAGCTATGTTTATCAAATGCAGATGTCATCTCTGGATATCCCTGTAGATTGGGATGCAAACATGATGATCTATAGTGTTGTGTCTTCGGGTCCTCTTCCAGTGAGGATTTTACGCAGCTCAGATGAAAGAGTGCTTGCAGAATGGAAGTGCTGGTGGATGGTGACTTGGAAAATTTCTAGCAAGATAAATCACCAGTGCTGATTTAAACTTGTCTCTAAGACAAAACTATGTTCAAGTGCTGTACCTTGTTAGAAGAAGATCATGAAACAGTGTATCTCCAAAACCAAATTTTCACATTTAAATTAAAAATCTGGAGCATATTTGAGGAGAAATGTTTGTACAAAACTAGATAATGTATGCGTGCATATATAAATGTATATGCACACACATACATATACATAGAAAGCATCAATAAAGAGTTGTCATTCTTTGCATAATATGCTGAATCTTAGTCTCTATTTTTAAGGAAAGTTCTAATTAAAGGTATGATATTAATACAGATATGGCAGTATAGCAGTGTTAAACCAGACCTAGAAATGTTTGCTAAGTAAGGAATAACTAACATAAGCAATTTTGTCTTTGTATACGTAGACCCATTTTTGTCCTAAAATGTCATATCTCAAGAGATTTTGCCAGTTATTTTTGAAGAATTCTATTTAATAAATCTTAATTCATGGGTTTTTTAGATGTTAATGAGTGTGATCTGCATCCAAACATCTGTCTGAGTGGAACCTGTGAGAATACAAAAGGTTCATTTATCTGCCATTGTGATATGGGATATTCAGGCAAGAAAGGCACAACTGGTTGCACAGGTATGTTTTAAGGTTATGATTAACTTTTAGTTAAACTCATGAGTCTGCATGCCCTTTTGTCTAGTGTTCAAAACCTCCTCTCACTGTGCTGCTTTTCATTTATTTGTGCTCTTACCCAAGTTTGCTGAGCTTGTGTTCTGCTGAATGTCAGTGGTGCAGCATTCAGCCTGATGCTGCTTAAGCTGAAACGAGTGACAGAGTGTCCACTGGGAACAAAATTGGGCTTGTTACTGCATTGTTGTTGGTCTAAGAGAACAGAAGATGCCACTGCCTGTAACTTGACAGACTACCGAGGACCTCAGTGCATTTGAGTAGTTAATTGTATACTACACATGCAAATAACAAGTATCTGTTCCAAGCATTATTTTGGCAAACACGGGTGGCTTGAAATATGTGCTAAAATGTATTTTCAGGTTTTGCAAAGTGGTAACAATACAGCTACTCAACTACATTGTATCAGCAAAATCAGAATTTTGCATTATTTCCTGTATTGCCAGCGAACAGAAATGAGATTCAAGCATACAGGGTCCAAGGGCATGAAATGAATAATCCTAGAGCTGGTGTCTCAAGCCAAGGTGTTGAGAGTCTTAGGCTTTGCCCAAATATGAGTGCAAACATATGTTTAATATAATTTTTAATGTAGGCTTAGGGTAAACACATTTCTGGCAATCTTTTCGAGACAAACTTATTCTTAGCCTGCCTTTATTGTACAGAGTTAATAATATACTTCTGTAAGTGCCCCAAATATATGAAGCTGGTTTTTTACAGCTCTCATAGAACAATCTGAGAGCTGGAGTTGTACTTTGCATATTGGACCATGGACGAATAGTTGTGCATTAGTAACAGCTGCCTTTGACTTACATATGAACTGACTTAAATCCAAGAAATCCCTAATTGTACCCTGTAGACCAACATTTCAATGTTCTTTGTTTCTGTGCTAAATTATATGAAGATCTTCAGTACTGTAGACCTGAAAACCCTCATGCTGATCAGTTACACATGGCGCAGCTATCACAGCCACATCAGAGTGATGGTCAGGAGCAGTCAGGGAAGATGAAGCAACTAGTAGAAGCAGAAGACAGAGAAAGGTCATGGAGGCAGGAGAAGAATCTGAGGTATGGCTTCTGGGGAAGAGCCTGGAAGTAGCCACCATTTTGGCAGCATGTGATGCAGGGTAGTGGCAAATGTCCCAAGCAATCCTTTTTTGTTAACAGAGAGGCAGGGAAATCCCTCCCTCCTGGTCCCAGCCAAGCCTAGCCTCTGGATGGACACTGTCTGTTGTGTGGGTGTTTCCCATGGCCTCACACGTCTTTATTTTTCCCTCAGCCCATCCTCTGCTGCTTTTGGCTATATGCTGATGCTCCAGGGAGGATGGCACTTACCAGAAAAAAAACACCAGGACACCTTAATTGCAACAGATGCTGTAAGGGCTCAGTAATTTGAAAGAGGCTGGTGGTCTAAGACAAAAAGGTGAAGTATCAGTTATGCTGGTACAGCTGAGATGAGGCCATCTTAAAATAAATAAAATAACCAAAATCTTTTGGATTTAAATAAGAAAAGGGAAGAAGCAGAGCAGGAACTTTCTAGGTTCCTTTCCGGCTGAAGAAACTGTGGATACAGGTCCCATTGTGACTACAGTGTGCAGATTCTCGCCTTGTGGTTTTTAAAGAGTCTGATTTACTTGTGGAGACCTTTGAATTCCCCACCTCATGTTTGCACAGCATTAGAGCAGAGCTGAAGTTCCCAAGCTCAGGTACCAGAGACCATGAGAGCATCCTTCAAGTCTTCTTCTGGAGGGACCTTGCCAACAGCACCTTGACACAAGGATTCAATTCTTGTCTTACAGACAGATCAAAATCATCCACAGTTTTTAGGAGCTCCTGTGGAAAAAAAATTACAAAAATGTGTACAACACTTTGAATGGGTGGTTCTCTGTTTCATGAGAACAACTAAATAACGTCCTCTGGGTTCCATTACAGTTTTGTCTAAATATTTCAGCTCCCTTGCCATTACTGATTGTTTCCATTTTAACAAATAAACATGATTTTTTCCCCAATCATTTAACAGTATTCAGAATCCACCCACTGACTTACATTCCCATCCCACACAGATGTTAGTTCCCCGCTCCTTGTTCTCAGTAAGAATGTGGACAGAGTTTAGTAACAAAAATATAATTTTAAAAAATTATGTGAAAATATACATTTTAGATGCAGGTGTCTTAGGCAAACTGCTACAAATGGTTTAATTTCCATTCACAAGGCAAACTGTGGCAAGACTGACTTAGAGCAGTTCATTGTAGATTTTTCTAGGCAGGCAATGGTACGTAGCCACTAGAGGAAAGATTGCAAGTATTTCCCCTATCCCAGTTCCAGACCGCCCAGTTTTATGACAAATATCTTGTCTCTGCTTTTTTCTGTCAATAAAGTATACATGTACTTGTGCAGAGATGAAATCCTGTATTGGCACTTGCATTTGTATTTTGTGATTCATCACCACTCTGGAGTATTGCCTGTAAATTTGCAATATTTCACTGTTGATGTAGAGCCTTAGATTTACTTGCTCTGGTATTTCAGAGAGGAACAAATTCTTCTCTGACTCTTGCCCATCCATCTTTGCCAGTTACAGCTGTGTGTACGGACCTCCTGTTTGCTCCTGGTGGAGCTGTGCTTGCACAGGCTTAGGGTGCTCTTCACAAAGTCAAACTGAATGAGGTGAACTTGGCGACAGAAGTTGCCAGAGGCGGTCATCAGATCAAAAAAAGATGTGCTTTAAAAATCAGCTGGGTTTCTCCACAGCAGGCTCAGGGAGTTGGAGGGCTGAGACCAGGCTCTGACTCTGCGGGGACCATGCTGGTGCCATTTGGAGAAAGGCTAGTGGAAGATGTTCAGCCGTGGCCTTGGTGTGGGGTGTGAGGCTAGAGAGTTTGGTCTTGAACATTACTTGCTGTCATCCAGCAGTGATGATGATAGTGGATAAAGGAGGATTGAGTGCACACTGCATACCTGCCTGGCTGACAATAACATAGTTAAAAAGAGAAGGACACCTGATATGGTGAAAGGAAGAGGTGAGCCCTGTCATTTGCCCTCAGAAATGGGTCCATAATGTTTTGTGACTTGTATATTGTGCTTGCCTCTCTCCCCTGCCTTTGACTTCTCGCCATTAATAATACATTGTGTTTCAGTCTCGATGGCACAAGAGAGTTCTGGTATCAGTGAAACAAATACATTTCCCGTTATGAATCTGGGAGCTGGCTGTGTCAGGCCAAATACCAGAAGGCAGTATTATTAAGATGCTGCCCGCCAAATGGGGGTATTACAGAAGGAGTGTTTTGTGAGTAGGCATCTGTCCAGCAATAACATGCTGTGCCCCAGGCTGATGACGTAAGGATGTATAGCAGGCAAGAACTGAGCTGCCCCATGTGAAACTCCCAAGAGGTGCTTACGGTGCAGTATGCTGAATAAAACCCAAGAGTGATTCTGAAAGATAAAACAATTTTACAGGTATAGAGATCAGAATAGGGGACCTTTTCCATATCTTTTCCTACTTGAGTGAGCACTAAGTTGAAATTCACAGTCTTCTCCCTCTGAAAAGCCATCTCTTATACCTACCTGATTACACGGGCAGCGACCCAGGAGGAGGAAATGCCTTGTGACTTCCGCCAGACGACTGGCCTTGTGGGAATTGGGCCCAGGCTTGAAATACCAGTGAAACGTCAGCGCGATAAAATGCACAGATATGCAGAGAATGCTAAAAAAATTAAGAAGTCAGAAAATGCTTAGGGGATTTGCATAATTCCTGACAACCAGTACTGATTTGTAGGTGGAGACTGAATTAAATTCACACTTTGCTAAGGATCCTTATAGACTATTGAAGCCGCAATGAAACTTAACAGAAAATGTAAATGGCACACAGAACCTTGAGCATTTCATGGCCTGTGATGAACGTGTGAATTTTCGTGAGTTAATGTTACTCTCATTCTGTTCAAATGCAGAGGAGTGACTTGGGTGTTTCCAGAGTATAGGTGAGAGTACGGTGACATATCCCCATGCTTCTCTTTGGCTGAGTTACATGATCCACTTCCAGACTGCATAGGGATGCGCCTTGCAGATACTGGCTAGCTGTTTCGTTCCTTTGGTTGCCACGTTTGCAAGCATAGTGCCAACATGACAGGTATATATGACGTGTATTTTTGCTGCACATCGTCAGCCCTAAAAATTTGCGCCTCTGTGATTAATGGGAGAGACGCTTTATTAATTGCCAAAGGCTTGAGGGAAAAAATATTTGTCCAGAGGAGAGAACTGAAGGAGCCAACAAAATAGAGTGACTGACAGTTTTTCTTCCCCAGAGTGCTTGGGATTGTTATGATGTCAGATCTGCATATTATTTATCATGCGTATTCTCATCTGTTGTAGGCAGACAACTCCCTTAGTATTAGTGGAAGTTGTGCAATTACAAAGCTGAGAACATGTGTGCAGCAGGACTGGGGCACAATGGGACCGGCTAAGGATGCAGTGTCAGTCTCGGATTGGAATGTCTTTATTTTCCTTGGCTTGTCACGGCCTCATACTGGAGGCAGAAGGAGAAGGTTGATATAAATCAGTGACTCACTCCTTTACTCTTTAGTGAAAATCCCCCTGAAGTCAATGGGAATAGGCTATCATTGTGTGAAACGCTGACTTGAGTAGTGTCCTCCTGTGTGCTCTTTGGGTCATGATACCTTTACTCAGACTGAGTAATGCCTTTCTCTTCAAACAATTATATGAAAATAGTTGGGAGTATTTGAAGAGTGTAGTACTGTTTGTACTGCCATGCAGACAGCACAATCTGGACTCTTGCTCTTATTGAAGATATTTATGTTGAGTTAATTTTTCCCCTACAGAGCTCAACTTCTCCTTTTTGTTTCATTCTGTGAAGTCATAATTCAATACTTATGGCAACATAAATCCATATTAAGCTCCAGTATAAGCAGGCATAAATTCCATTGATTTCATTGCCCCGTTTACACAGGACTGTGTTTGGTCCGAGATCTCTTTTGCCTTGGAAATAATTGCAGTGCAATAAATTTAGGCTTATAACTCAGCTGTGCAATGAAAGGAGAGAATGGGGATTATAGCAAAACAACATCTGAGTTAAACACAGATAGCTTTGAAAATAAGTAAAATCTGGGACAAAGCCAGCTTTCATTTAAGTATCTGAAAACCTTCCATGCATCAATGAAATAAGCCCTGAAACATCCCTGTAAAGGTAGGTGGTATTAGAAAATATATTTTTCATTCCCTATTTTGATCTTTACCCAGGCAAAAAGCATTGAAATCTATTGAATTTTTTCCTGGAAAAAAGCTGAAAAGGATTTCAGGATTTTGTTCAAAGCAAGTGGAATGGCATTTCAGTGGATGATCTCTGAGAAAGCTGATCCCATTATAAATACCCATGTTTGGATATAGATTTGTGCTCGCAACTTTCATCCTGCAGAAGATTCCAAGCTTTTTGGAGTGTGTGTCAAACAGCTGACGAGGGAACAAGTGTCCAGTGCCAGGGCACCAGTGTCACAGTGCTGCTGTTCCGCCAAGAGATGTTAATGGGGGCTTTGAGGTGCAAAGCGTTAGCAGGTCAGCGTGAGGTGGGTTGGGATCAAGTTCACAGTCTCTTTATGTAGAGTTAAAAATTTGGTTTAGATTGCCTTAAATTTGAGCCTGAGCATGACTTCATTGCGGTGTAGATGTTGCATGAAAGTTTCTGTTTGTGTTTGCTGGTGGTTTAAAAAAATTCTTGGCAGAAATCTCTCCACTGATGATGTTTTTTGTGTTGTTTTGTTGTGCTCCACAGGGTATAAGGAAGCATGTGATTGTTTGTATGTTTCAAAGCATCAAATAATCAAATACAGTGCAATCTTAATGTTAGCAGTGGTTTAATAGTTTGGGTTTTAAAATCATGTGAAGGTTAAAATATAGAGTGTTTGCCTCAGCTTTTTTATGTCAATGTATACTGTAGCTGACCTCTCGAAATTCCTTCTAGTCGTTCCCTTCAGTCCAAGCCAAAATGAGTTTTTTTTCTGGCCACCCTTAGGATTTTTGACAGACACTAGCTTCCTGTTCAGGGTGATGTTATCTTCATATGAGTTTCTGCACATGCTAAAGGCAAATATGCTCTGAGATTATCTGCTTCTGACCCTTTTTTTTAAGTTTTAGAAAGTAAGTGTCCATTTGCATGTTTTCAGGCTTGTTGGTGCAGTCAACATTCGTTAATAGTAGATTCCAGCTGCCAGATTTAGATCTATATCTAGCCTTCAGCATTCAAATTATGGGAATACTCATGTCTGGGGTTTTGATTCAGAGCAATGCCTCATTTAGAAAGAAACCCAGAAAAGTAAGATTGGATGTAATTCCACTATGCAGACTTAAAAAAACCAACCAAACAAAAAAACCCCACAAAACCAAACAAACCAAAAAACCCCCAAACCAACAATGGGTTTGGGTAATTTCTGGACTTGAGTATTTAATTGTAGCATGACAGACTTATGTTGTCTGCTTCCGAGTCACATGTAGCCTTTGTGAAAAGATAAAATATGTTTACAGGGCATAGAGAAAGGACACAGCCTTTTTGTCTAAAAAAGGATGGACAGAAAAACCTAAGAAAGGGTTACAAAGGAAATGGTTAAGATGTGTAAGAAAATTCCTGCCAGTTCTGTTTTAGTTGCCAGTAGTAGTTTCTGAAAACTTTGCCTTTGAGTTTATACATTCTCCAAGTATTTACATGGGGCATTAATATTGTTTTGTGACAAGGAAGAATGGAGTTCGGTTTGTTTTTTTCTGTCTATACATTTTGACATTGCCAGAGAATACTGAAGACTGAAAATAAGGTGAAAATAGCAAGTACTGAAATAGGATGTGCTGGGACAAATGCATATGTTGAAGATTGGATTACTTGCTGCCTGGCATCTCCAAGGATGCTGTCTTTTTTCCACTGTGTTAGGTTGCCCAAGTTCTTAATAAACTGCATGCCTGATAAGCTTTGTGTCCATCAGCTATCACATTAAATACAGTGGTACAGCCTGTCCTCCACTTTCTGCACAGACTCTGGCAAAGCAGAGCCTGGCTTCGTTAACTGCCTAGTGATAATCCTAGGAGGAGTTTGCAGGTGGTGCCCAGCTGGTGTTCATCAGCGTCCTTGCAGACCTGGTGAGGACTGTGGGGGTGCTGCATTCCAGGAGTCCCTGGGCAGCAGAGTTGGCTCTGCGACCTTTTAGCAGACCATGCAGTGTAGAGCCACCCGAGTCACGCTTTGCAGACTCCAGGATGGGCAGATGGGAAAGCTTTCTTCTCTCCCTCAGTCGTGTTAAGGTGTGGTCAAAATGCAAGCCAGTACATTGTAGTGGTATCTCTCTATTGTCAGGAGAGCACCAGGTCTTCACACCAGCCCTTAGTCATCAAATTTGACTTATAACCTATTGCAAAGCTGCTTGTCAAACATACATCCCAAGATGCTGAACACCTGCTAGTCCTCTTTTTCACAAAGGCTGTGGCCTCGAATGCTTTCTGGGTGCACCAGTCAGAAAAAGAAGGAAAACGCAAGTTTACTGTTTTTCTTCTTGAATATAAAAGTTATCAGGCTTTGGAGTGAACTGCAAAAGTACTGCTTTATATGCCTATCAGAAAAATAGTAGGACAGCACATGTTTGAAATATGCTACATGCTTCTTTGCTTTTCTTTCTCGTGATTTTATTTCTCTTCTGCTTCATTTTTAAATGTCATATTATAAAGAAATGCAGGCTTGCTTTCATGTTCACATTGTCTTGAGAAATTCTGGTTATCTGTTATCTGGATGTGAGAAAGTTTGATCTATGAGCTCTTCAAACATTTCTGTGTTTTTACAGATATCAATGAGTGTGAAATTGGAGCCCATAACTGCGATAGACACGCTATATGTACAAACACAGCAGGAAGTTTCAAATGTAGCTGCAGCCCTGGCTGGATTGGAAACGGTATCAAGTGCACAGGTGAGGGTCATATGCATTTGTATTTATTTGTAAGGTAGACCAAAACTGGGTCTTAGCAATTCTGAAAAAAACAATACCATGCCTACAAATTGAGAAAACAAATGGTTATCAAGCTTGTTAGGTCAATTTGACATGATCTGTTGGAGGATACATTCTTTGCCATGGTAATTGTGAAATTAGCATTATGTTTGGCTTGTGAGATGGTGAAAACAGACTGGACCACGGAGAGAGATGCTGTGCCCTTGAGGGCAGCTGATGGGGGACAGTGAGAGGTCTCCTGCTGCTCCCCGTGAAAACAAGATATAGGTCTTAGTTTTGAGAGTGCCCTGCAGCTTCCTCATTCACAGTTACCTTGTCAGACTTCTTTGTTGGGCTGCAAATAAGCTGTGCCTGCTTTTCCAGTGAGATGACCCCACATATGTGTGGGTTTTATTATAGAAGATTATTTAAAGTAGAGCTTCTGTGTGCCATACGTTATTTAAAGTTTGTATTCATGGTGTGTTTTTTTTTAACTAATGTTGGTTTTTTCTGTTCTTTTTCTTTTTTTTTCTTTTTTATTATTTTAAAGACCTGGATGAGTGCTCCAATGGAACCCACATGTGCAGCCCACATGCTGACTGCAAGAATACAATGGGCTCTTACCGCTGCCTGTGTAAAGAAGGTTATACTGGGGATGGCTTCACTTGTACAGGTGAGCTTTCTTAGGAAGGCATTGGATCACCTCCAGTGATCACTTGCAACCTAAGTTAGTCTACGATTCAATACACAAAAAGAGCTTTTAAACATTTTAAATTTTTCTCTAGTATGCCATCTTCCATTGTCTTCTACTTCACCTAAGTTGCCATAACTTGAAAGAAATACTGTGTATTGTACCTAGTCTAAAGCAGTCACTTCTTCCACTTGATAAAATTCAAGTTTTCATTGAGCTTTTCTTGTAACTTGGAGTGGGTGACAAAATTATTAAAACAATGCTTGATCAGATAATTTGGCTAGTTAGTAAACCAGTCATTGGCTACCCGCCTTAGTATTTAAATGATAGGACACATGCATTAAAATTACTTCATAAAATTGTTTAAAAGTGTTTGTTCTTTCCACAAGTGAGTATGTGCTGTCTGGCCTCTTCACTGTATCATCCTGAGATGGTGTCAGGATACAGTGCTGACATGTAGAATGATGAAAGTAGCTGCTTCTGAAGCCTCGTTTTATAAACTGTAAATGTGATTATAAGACATTGCTAGAGAGATGTTTCCCACTCACACTTCAGTCTTCTGCTTTGAAGAAAAGATTAGCTCCTGTAAGCTTAGTCATCAGGAGCCCTGCTATTACACTAAGGATATTGGTGTTGCTGGTGATGCCACGTGGAGAGGGACCCTGTTTGGAATAAAGCCATGTGATAGATAGCTGGTGGGACAGGTCTTTAGCTGGTGCAAATTGGCAGCACTCTGTCAACTACAGCAGGTTTTTATGGCATCTGAGAATCTGGCTCAGCAGGTTTAAGGCTGAATTTGAATCATTCCAACTTATAAATGGACTCTCAGATTGTGTTTAATTCTCTCCCTATAATTTACTCTTGAATCTGATTGAACTTCCTTAGTGGCCTTCATAACCCAGTGCTTTTTGTTAATTTCCTATATGATGATTTCCAGGAGTCTATAAATCAGATCTTTCAAATGGAGTGCTTACAGAGTTTCTGCATTCAGTAGAACTTTTTTTTTTTTTTTTTAAATTTGGATACCTTATTGTTCATGGATTCAAGAGGTGTCTGGGGCTCAAACTAGGGCATGCAAGTGTTCTGTAAGCCCTATGCCAAAGCATGCAGCATTCACCCTGCTAGGTACTACCTTTCATTTGCCAGCCATGGACTTTTACAAGGTCACACTGCCAGCGAGACTCTGTTGGAACAAGGAGGGCATATATACATTTTTGTGATGTATAAAATTGAAGCTAGAGAGTAAGGGCCACAGTCTATCTGAAGGGCAGTGTAGTCCGGTAGCAAGGCTGTTTTTCTCAGCAGCTGTTAACCTGCAGTTTAATTTTGATAAGTTATTTTCACCTCAGTGCCACTTTTGGTCAGTGTTTTGTATGTTTGGCATGGAGACTGCCTATTACCGTATGTTTGCTCATTGCACAGTAAACCTCTTTTTTCAGTTGCTGCCTCTAGGCTTTGCTGTAGTAGAAACAATAACGATAATAAAATTCACGTGCTCATTCTGAGTCTAAATTTGACCCTGTGTACTGCCTCCAATTAATAGTAACTGTAGCTACTTTAGGAGTCTGTGCCTCTCTCTGATTTTCCTTGTGATTAGAAGCTGTATTTTCAATATGCCAGAAATATACCAAGCTGTTATGTGTAGCAGCCTCTGCACATAAATATATTGCACTTTATTCTGCAGGTGTTCAGAGCTAATAGAATAATTAAAATCCTTGCAACACTGCATGCTTCAGCTGAAACAAATGTCAGTGAGAAAACCGTGTTTATTGTAAACCTGCAATTTCTTTTGTTTTTACAGACCTCGATGAATGCTCAGAAAACTTGAATCTCTGTGAAAATGGGCAGTGCCTCAATGCCCCTGGAGGATATCGCTGTGAATGTGATATGGGATTTTTGCCAAGTCCAGATGGGAAGGCATGTGAAGGTAATTCTCTGTAAGCTTTAAACAACACTCAACAAATTCTGCCTTAATAGTATTTTATGTTTGAAAAATTTTACAGTTGGTTGCAGTTGTGGTTGTATTGAGAACTGCATGAAAATTGCCAATAGTGGTTGCTTTTTTTTCAGTTTATACGTTTTTTATGGGCCTCTAGGTGTTCATCTACCTATTGTACATAGAGAGAACAGCTTTTTGGGGCCTCTCTTATGACATTATTTGTGGGTCTGATTGGTGGTCCAAATGGCGCTGTCAGCTGCAATTTCACCTCAGTCATTTGTACCCAGTTCTTCATTTTATTTGTAACAGTTAAACAGAAAAAGTTGTTACTTTTGCCTTGGTGTATATGAAGCTGAAAAACACTGATTTGCTAGCTAATACAATGAACTTGCTTTGAGGGCTTCTGTGAGGTGTAGAATCAGAGTTTGAAGCCTTGCAGAAAGTTTATACGACCACCAAAAAAAAGCAATCCCATGAGTCTCTGTTCAGTTTTGAAAGTGAGTTGTCAGTTAACTGTTTACAGCTTGTTCATAAGAGATTTGCATATGCAAAGATTCACAAATATGAAGTAATAAACACGTTACCAACATGATTAAGGTCATGTATTTGATTGTAACATTTGAAATCCTCAGTTGATGTAACAATCAGTTAAGTCAGTCAAGAAGCAGCAGACATATCATCTGACACAGTAATAACTCATAGTAACTGGTATTTGATGGAGTTCATAGGTACATCACTATAAATAGGATTTTTCCCCTGAAAAGTGTTCTGTGTATTTTTTTTTAGTAATCTACCAAGAGAAGTAATTTATGAGAGTGAATTTTTGTGTAAATAAAACAATATTAAGTTTCATAATGTTTCATGAAACTATTTACTTTCAAACCTTTTAGCTAACTTTAAATAGCTTATATAAAGCCTAGCTTCTGTTGCTAAAACAGACTTTCCTTGATGTCTCAGATGTGTACACTAAATGCAGTATTTTAAGGTCCTTTGTAAACACATACTTTTTATTGTATCAAATTGGTTGTTCTTTGTGCAGTGCATACGGCATTCAGTAAATACTGAATCAGATGCAATGATTTGGACAAAAAGCACAAAAGTGGGCTCTGCTTGACAAACTTGAGATCTGTCAAATGCAGAAACCTGAAGATGAGTATCAAGTTCACCTTTGGGCACAAGCTTTTCCTTTGCTGATGTCCAGCTTTCTGCAGATGATTGCTGATTTAGAATAAACTTCATTTTTTAAAGCATATCTCCTGCCATATTTAATTTTGCTACTTGTCACATGAGCCCACTAATAAGCTCAGATTGTTTCTGACATGGCCTCCAGAGACACTGGAAAGAGCCATTTGCCCCCCCCCAAAATGTTATGGGTTAGATTCCTTAAGCTCCAAACGTAAATCTTGCATGTTACTTCTGCTGGTCTTACATGGTGTGCAGGAGCAGTTTGCTTCCAGGTCCATGTTTTCTGAACCTTTCTGCAGTTCTCTGTCGATATCTTAAAAAGATAAGGAAAACTCAGATTTTTCCTCTCCTGTTCCTCTATCAGATATTGATGAGTGCTCGCTTCCTAACATCTGTGTCTACGGTACTTGTCATAACCTCCCTGGACTTTTCCGATGCGAGTGTGAAGTGGGCTACGAGTTGGACAGAAGTGGTGGTAACTGCACAGGTAAAGATAATTTTGAACACCATGCTTATTAATTTTCTGTTAGTGTCATGGTCAGCTCCTTAGGAAATTCTTTTAAAAAGCTATACAAATCAGACTGAATATACGAAAATATAGACTTCCCTACTGTATAACATAGGATTCTCCTTCTTGCCTTTTCTACACTTCTCTTTACCCTCCTTTGTCAACCTCTGATATCCCATTGGCTTAGGAGAAGAAGGGAGAAAGCAGAGCAGAGATAACCCCTCTGTCTGTCCACATGTCCCAGGTGGACATGTGTTGTGCCTTCTAGTTTCCATTCACAGTACTGGATGGTAAGCTAAGACCTTGTTGTGTATTTTTCCCTTAAGTATTTTTTTAGTACTTTATGTGAATTTTGGTTCATAGATTAGTTTTCCAGGAAAAACTTCCCCGTCTGCCCCCTGACCCCCCCCAAATGATGAATTCATCTCAGACTACTGTTCTTCTAAAATATGTATGTATTTTTTAGAGCTTTCTGGAGATCAGTATCTCATAACTAATAGATTTGTGGTGGTCAGCATATACCTGGTATACTGATGGTTTGCACTGTCCTCGAGTATTTGCTTACCAGGTGCTGTTTTTTCTTGCAGATGTTAATGAATGTGCAGATCCCACAACCTGCATTAGTGGCACATGTGTCAATACTGCTGGTAGTTACACCTGTGAGTGTCCTCCTGATTTTGAGCTGAATCCCACCCGAGTTGGATGCGTTGGTAAGAGAGCACTCCTTATGTTATTTACAAGTGAAGTTGCACAGAGTGGGTGCAAGGCTAACTGCTTCGGAATAAAGTCCCAGGTCACAGAAAGGGACTGGAACAGGCTCTTCAACTCCCACTCGGCTGCCCCTGGCTTAGAAGTTGTAATAGTGCAGTTGTAGTATGTCCACAGCAATGTAGCATGCCAGCAGTGCCTGTCTGCCAGAACCAAGCCCTTGGGGCTTGTTACAGCTGTCCACAATTTACAGCAGGCATGAGACAATTTTAAATTTCAACAAGCCTAAACCAACATCCAGCTGGCCCCAAGATGGCAGGCGAATGAAGTTGCGGCATAAAGCCACCCATGCTCTTGGAGCATTGAGCGCAGCTTGGCTAGGTGCAGCTTCATGACTGATGGAAATGCTCTTGTGTTAGGCTCCAACTGCTTAGTAATCCTCTGGTACTTTTTAGCTTTTGTTTGTTTAAGAGGGTGTAGGAATGCTCCTCAAATTCAAATGTATTTGAAATTCCTAACATGTAGTAGATGCCTTCATGCTTGTTAACTTCAAGAAGAGGAGAGAGCAGTGGGTTTCTGGAACTGGAAGGATGTACAAATGCGGATGAAAACGTGAATCAAAATGAGAAAAGCCCTGGCTGAACTGCCCTTAAACATGCTGAATAAATTCCCTGCTTTGTGAAAAGTCCAACAAAGTCAAGGGATGGGGCACCACTGTCTTATCTAAGTGGGAAAAGCTGGACCCTCCTGGACAACGCAAGTTACTTTCTTTGGCTGTCCTACAAGAAATGAGAGCCATCTTGAAGGTATCCCTCATCCTGAGATGATGTGTTGTGATCTCCTCTCTCATAAGATGTGTTTGTCATTATGTGCATTCTGAATAGATACACGATCTGGCAACTGTTATCTGGACATTAAAACTCGTGGAGATAATGGTGGCACCTTCTGCAGCAATGAGATTGGAGTGGGTGTTTCCAAGGCCTCCTGTTGCTGCTCCCTGGGCAAAGCTTGGGGAGTTCCCTGTGAACATTGCCCACTTGTGAACACAAGTAAGTCAGCTTTCCCAGGTTAAACACAACAATACAATGTGTTTGTTGGATTTTTTTTTTTCTAATTTAGCCAGGTAACTCAAATACTGGTGTAATCATTTATTGTGTACATGCAGGGGACAGGTTTCCACCAGTCTTAACCAAAAACTACTAGTCTTTCAGAAAGATTATTTAGTCAGAATATTGTTATCACTTCTGTTATACAAAAAACTACATAGCAGTTGATGTTACAGAGTAAAATCTAAATGTTTCTCTCTGGTTACGTTCATAGAATCATAGAATCTTTGAGTTGGAAGGGACCTTTAAAGGTCATCTAGTCCAACCTCCCTGCAAGTGAGCAGGGGCATCATGAACTAGATCAGGTTGCTCAGAGCCTTAATGTTACCTATAATAATTTCATTCCTTTTCAAAAATAATTGTGCTGAAAATGCTTTTACTATTTTGTTTTCAGCTGAATATAAGGTTCTTTGCCCTGGAGGGGAAGGTTTCCGACCAAACCCTATTACAGTTATATTAGAAGGTAATATTTACATTTTCCTATATTTACATGTGTAAAACTATGAAAGTCTTCAGTGAGTGTTGTTTTTCTTGGAAAAGCATGAATGAAATGTTTGTGGGTTTGTTTGAACAGATATTGATGAATGTCAAGAACTGCCTGGACTTTGCCAAGGAGGAAAATGTATTAATACGTTTGGTAGCTTCCAGTGCCAGTGTCCATCAGGGTACTATTTGAATGAAGACACTCGAGTGTGCGATGGTACGTAGCCTTCACTTAACTAGTCTTCTGCTTTTATTCTTAGAAAATTATGGCACATCCATATGCAGAAGAATTAACCTGTCCTTGAAAAGAAACATAACCAGACCAAGCAGTGTAAAGCTTAAGGGTGGGAAAATTGGAACAAGCTGAAGTCTTGCATTGAGAGAGAGAAAATTCCTTCTTGACCATGTTGAAATATATGCAAATATTTGTTTAAAATGATCAGATTTTGATTAAAACCAGAAAACCCAACAA
The DNA here is from genome assembly GCF_000687285.1 of Phaethon lepturus. Taxonomy (NCBI): domain Eukaryota; kingdom Metazoa; phylum Chordata; class Aves; order Phaethontiformes; family Phaethontidae; genus Phaethon; species Phaethon lepturus. The sequence goes on along the minus strand of NW_010536839.1, from coordinate 52,144 downwards.
TTTTTTTTTAAGTAAAACATAATTTACTAACCAGCTATAAAAAATAGCTGTTTGGTAATGGGTAGTGAGTAAGCAGTCAGATAAAGAGCAAACTTGCCCCCTGAGTCTCCTGGGCTCGTTACAGTGTGTCCATGCCTTTTTTCCACTGCTTATTTTCTCTCCTGCTGATCTCAATCTCCAATTGAAAATATCAGTTGTACTGCAAAACATTTTCCTTTGCCTAGCACAGTCAGTAGTACATGTTCATCACATTACATACAAACTGTCAGGTTGTACTGGATATAAGGCTTTAAGCAACCCATCAAGTCCTTAAATTTCCCATTGCCCAGGCTGTCTTCAGCCTTCCAGACTGTTAATCATGTTGATATAGTGCCTATGATATGCCAAACACTGCAGAAATACAAAAGATTCAGGTCCTAAACTAAGGCTGAACCAAGGCTTCATCCATATGCTACTTATGTAGTTCGAACAAATGTTAAAGAGGAGATCTGTCTCTATATTTTGCCTTAGTGGTGTGTCAAAGATGCGCTAAAATGATAAGGCTAGTGAAATACTTTTGAACTTTCAGGAACTGAGGTATTTTGGGAGTGGTGTTGTGTTTGGGTTTGGGGTTTTTTAAACAAAGGTTAAAGTCCCTTGATGAAGTAAACATGACATACTGTGTTGGGAAGCTCAGTCACTTTCCACAAACAGACCCAAACCATCCAATCAGTCTATTTTAGCATCATCAGTGACTGAGACGGTCACTCCACAGGGAACAGCTTTGGTTCTTGTCCTGATCTGGGAATCCAGAATGGATGAGATCCTCAAATACTATGTTTGTGCAACAGATGCAAAACCCAAATTGCTGTCTCTGAGCTGCCTAGGCATATCAGAATTCCCATCTTTTCATCACAGCCAGACTTCCCATGGCCACCTGTGCCACCACTGCCTGCTCTGTGTGGGCTTCACTCCACCATGACATTGCTCAGAGCCCCTTCAGCTTGCCTCCACCAGTACCTTCCTACCTTAGGCGTTACTGAGACATTTTCGTTCTCAGAAGCCGAATGAGAAAGCTGCTGTGGCCACTCAGTGCCTTTTTGTTTTCTTCTAGATGTGAATGAGTGTGATACACCTGGCATTTGTGGACCTGGCACATGTTACAATACTGTTGGGAACTACACCTGCATCTGTCCTCCTGATTACATGCAAGTCAATGGAGGAAACAACTGCATGGGTATGGTTTATTTTAAAGCTTTATCTTAGTGCTTTGGGCCAGGGCTTTACTGGCACAAATCAGAACTGTTACTCTGAATTTAGTTATACAAGAATTAACTCAATGAAAGATCAAGCTTCTTTCATTAATTTTATTAAATAAAGCAAGCCAGATTACTTTTAATGCAGATCTTTCAGTACCTCGTTAGAATTTCTCCCTTAACTTGATATTTTCTCTGTTCATCCTTTCCAAGTTTCACTTCAGCTTTAAAAGCTTCTACATGTGAAACACTACTAAAATTACTCAGACTTCACAGAGTCAAGTCACAAGCTGTGTACAGTTCTTAGAGGGAGCCATGAACAAGCTCATGTTTTTCAGTGTTGGGTAAAACGCCAATATTGAATCCTTTGATGAGTCTGATCAGTATTACAGCCATGTTGGTTGCTCTTGAATATTTGTATTGCAAACACTTTTCATACTTTTAGAATAATCTTCTAGGGACAAGCTGTTCTGTAGGATTCTGCAGTGCTGCAGCATCTACTTGACAGGGGTCTAAAAAGTACATATTTGAAGGAGGTATCTCCTAAACCCTTCAAGTAGATCATCTTCTGTAAGAGTCGCTAATGCATTGGCTTGGGTTTTTCTTTATTTTCACAGATATGAGAAGAAGTCTGTGTTACAGAAATTACTATGCTGACAATCAGACCTGTGATGGTGAGCTGCTCTTTAATATGACCAAGAAAATGTGCTGCTGTTCGTACAACATTGGACGTGCGTGGAATAAGCCCTGTGAACAGTGTCCTATCCCAAGCACTGGTATGTTTTTGTATTGCAAAGCTATTTGAAAGCCTTGGTAACATCGTAATTAGTTAGTGGGTGTAACATTGTTAGAGATGCTATGTCTTTATCTACTCTTGTGTGTCTAAAATGAAGGGATTAATTACTTTTTTTGGCCTGAAGGTGATCAGCTCTAGTCACAGTGAAGGCATATGTGGAGTGGCTTGTGTTCATGCTGCTGGGCCATGCCTCCTTTGTGACAGTTTCCCTGTCTGGGAGACTTCATGCTCTATATTGGTTAATATGTCTCTTTGCAAATGCTTGCTGATCCAGTGTTGAGGCTTCAACTGCCTTTATGGTAGCCATGGGTTTACAGGGGTACCTTGGTGTCCTCTGAGAATGATCTATGTCAAGCAGCTAATTGTAAAATATAGGAGTTTCTGGGCTGATTGTACGGGTATACAGGACTCCTTCTGTACTGGGTAAGACTCTGCAGGATTGAGCCCAGGACATTCCACTGTTGTTCAAGGTGATTTGCTTCACAGAATCACAGAACAAACTTCCTAGACACTTATTTTGAATAACTTCCAACTTACATTTCAGGTTTTTAAAAGTCAAATCTGGACTTGTATGCAACAACTGTAATGCAGAGTGAAGCATATGCAAAGCAAAACCAACTTGTGATCCCAAGCCCTCTACATCTTTTTATTTGCTAATTTCAATGGCCTTTGAATGAGAACCCAAGTGCATACTAAGCACATCACATGGTGAGCCTCAGGGAAGGGTCTGCATACCTCTGTGTGCCCTGCAGGTGCTGAAAGAGTAGAAGAAGAATTTTCTTGGGCAAAGGAGGTAATGAATTTTTGACTTGTTGATTAATTCCAAATACTATAATTGCTGCTTTGTTTTCCTGTTGCAGATGAATTCTCCACACTCTGTGGAAGTCAAAGGCCTGGCTTCTTCATTGACATTTATACAGGATTACCAGTTGGTGAGTTGTAATTTCTATTTTGAACTAAATTCCATGCTACCTCTGCCCAGGGAAGAGGGGAGTTTGTTTTCCCACTTATTTTTTTCATGGGAGGAATAACGACTGAACAGTGTAATGGAGTTCAACCCTCCATTTACATCCGAGCCTGCAAACTTTCTGCCTAGCTCCTCCTAGCTGGCAGCAATGGTAATTGCCCCTTGTAATCAAGGCAACATAAAGCTCCAAAGAAACTGTAATCAGGCCTACATGAGTAGGGCACAGATACTAAGAATAAGAGGTCTGGGAGTAAGGCCAACCAGCATTTGGTCTGAGAGGAATTAGGAGTCTTTCCCTCAAACTAAAGCAGAGATTTAATCTGACATTTCACATCAGTCCCCCTGTGTATTGGTTTGACACAAGAATCCTTTTTTCTGCTCAGCTGGAATATTTCTCACATATGTTATTGTGTGCAACATTTGAATTATGAGTAACAAATTGCAAAACAAAAAGAGGGAGAGAATGAGGAATTCTAAGACAAGGAGTTAAGTAAATCCCTAATGGGACTCCCTTTTGTTTTTATTCACAGAAAAATTAAGCAGCAGATAATGTGCCCTTTAACAAACAGAGGCAGCATATAGGCAGTAATTAGGTGCATTAGCATTAAGCTGTTGCTGTGATGCAGTGTTCAGCTTGTTAGATGGAAATACTTCTAGTAAAGTGGGCAATGTAATTTTCAAGAAGTTACAAGAATGTACAGTATTTATTGTGTACCAGGTCATTTCTTAGAAGCAAAAGTTCCCCCTTCTAGCTATTAGCATTTTCCCAAATTGTTGCCAAGTCTACTTAAGGTATTTGGGCCATTCATCAGCGTCAGCAGGGTGACCTTGGATCATGCTAACATGCACAGGTAAAAGCTGCATCTGTAGCAGTTCACATGTGTGCCAGGAGCGTGGCAGTCTGCTCTGTCTGCTCTGCCACATCACAGAGCAATGCACGTTCAGGAGCCGACTGAAACAGAAGGGCCACCCCACAGAGGCCACCAGTACATCCCAGTGCATGCAGCACTGTGGTGAGACTGATGCACATACAGCTTTATGCCATGCGAATCACAGGTTCTCCCTGCTGCTTTGGGATCTTGGCAGGTCTCACTAGCTTGTAGCACTCAACCTGCTGCTTTTGCACAGGAGTTGCTCATGTCCCTTGCATCTGGAGGCACAGCGCACTGGGACAAGGTAGCGCCCACTCTGGAGGGGCAGTGCTCTGTGCACTCTATAATATTTGGTTACAGTCCTTACATGATGTTACTCTTCTGTTTGGATTAAAGTTCTATATGTTGACTCCAGGTGGTTGTTTCAGAGGCAGAAGTGGTTCTACTTTTCCTCATCCCTTATATAATCAGAGGACTCAGAATTACAGAATCTAATATAGGAAATGAAGGGTTTGATCCAGCAGCAAAATAAAAGAAACAACGTTATCTGATGGAAACTCACGTTGGCTGACAATTTCCCACCATATTCTGTGTCTGATGTACATGTGGCAGTTTTTACTAAAGGAGGGGCTTTGGAGGGGTCTCTGAATTCTTTCATGTTGTCAGAATATTAAAGGTGTGTAACTTTAAGGACCAATATGCAAGACATAAAATCGTAATAGCAGCTGAGTTTTTGTGCTGCCAAAATCCGTTACTTAACCCAGGTGTATATAGCACATTGGCAAACCCTGGCTGCCTGGCTTAATCAATCTAATTAATAGCATGTTGGTAGCACTTCAGATGTTACCTGACATTGGCATTTTCAAACTGTTGTATAAAAACATGAAAGTCTTTTCAGCTTAGCAAGGGTAAAACAGTGCAAAACTAATTCTGACAAGTTTTTGCATTCAGTCATGCTTTTCTGTATTAAACCAAATACAGTTACATTCTCTCTGGCTCTTCCCAGTAACTCCACAGTAACACTCGGAAGATGAGAAGGTTCATCAGGGCTGTGGGTGGGAATCATGAGGAAAGACCTGTGCTACCCTCTGCATTCGTATGTGGCAGGATGTATCTTGGCTACATTGAAGAGTCAGAACCTGAGGAAATAGGAAGTATCTACATTTCCACAGTTTGGAATGACTCTGTCTATTGCAGTTGGGAATATTCTGATGCTCAAATTATACATTTGCTAATTCTCTGAAGGATAGATGTATAAGGACATATTCTGTAGCAGATTTCATGAAGTGCTGTTTACAAGTATTTTTTAAAAAATGCTTCTTCCAGATATTGATGAATGCAGAGAGATCCCTGGAGTGTGTGAAAATGGGATCTGTATAAACATGGTTGGCAGCTTCCGATGCGAGTGTCCTGTGGGTTTCTTCTACAACGACAAGCTGCTGATCTGTGAAGGTAGAGTGCTGATCTCATTCAGAGAAACGGGATTTAACCAGCTGGCAATCCAAACACTGGCAAATCTGATATACTTGCAAGTTGTCCTTAATGAGGAGGAAATTCTGGTATCAGTGTAATAAGTCTATGTTAATTAAGACATTTGGAATTCTTTTGCATAGAAAATATCAGATTTTCCATGAGACATCTAAGGCCTTGAAGGAGCATGAGTCAGCAGTCACGGGAAGAAACATTGTTTTCACATTTGACAGTAAAGCCAAGAAAAGAGTAGTACTCTTGAGTCAGATCATGAGCACAATTTTTTTTAATTCCAAGATTTTTTTTTTTCTGATGGAACAAAGGTTTCTGTAAATAGTATAAACACATGATATTTTTTTCCAGTTTAAACATTTCCTACCATTGTATTAGTCAATTTAATAAAGAAACTGAAGACAGCAGTATGAGTTAAACAGGAATGATTTTTACATATGGAGTATGTGGGTTTGGGATCATTTCAGGGAGATACCTAAATGTGACCAAATATCTACTTTCATCAATATATTTATTTTTCAGAATTAGGAATAAATTTCTATATTTAGGTAAGGTAATACTCTTCACACTAAAAACAAAGCGGTTTTGACGTCTTTCTAGTGCCAGCTTACCTTAACAATCAAATTCCCTTTTTGTGTTGACAGATATTGATGAATGCCAAAATGGACCAGTATGTCAGCAAAACGCAGAATGTGTCAACACAGCTGGTAGCTACCGTTGTGACTGTAAACCTGGCTACAGGTTCACATCAACTGGCCGCTGCATGGGTGAGTACTTCTGGCTTGTTTGTGCAAGGGTCTGCAAAAAGTAATAGATTTTAAAAGATATCTAAAAAAGCGTAACTCCTCTTCAGAAAGATGGTATACCAGGAGATGATCCGGGCTCCAAGAACCCTCCTTTTCTAGCCTTTTAGGGCATCGCATAAACATTCTGGTAATTCCCAGAAGACTAATGGGCCCATCCCACAGAGACGTAGATGAGGGCTAGTCACCTGAGTAGGTGTTTGTCTTACATGTCATTCTACGAACTGCAAACTTTTTTCTTTAGCCTATGTCATGTCTGGGGAGGGAAGACCGATTGATTCTCTACCTTTCAACTAAGTGTTTTCTGACACTGAAAATTCAGTTGCGATCTGGACAAGGACCTTCTCCTGCATAAATTCTTTGATTTTCATTATAATTTGCTACATGTGTTTTAGGAATTTATTTGCCACTTGTATTTTTACAAATAAATCACTCCTTGCTGGGGTCTCTGCTGATAAGGTGGTGGACTTATCTGCTAGGCCATATTCAATAACTAACGTAAAAAGTTTATTGTTAAACTTCCTAACTTTTATGTAGATATAAACAGGCCCTTGAACATTATTTTTAAATACTCACTGAGTGGGACTACAGTTCTCTAATCTATTTGTTCTTTCTTCTAATATTGTAGTCCAGAGAGGTATTCATGTTATCTTGATTACTTGAAGAATTGCAGAGATTTTAAAGACTGCTGTGAGCCAAGCAGCTGTAAATATTATATACATTTCTGAACAAAATAATAGTTACAAAGGAAACTGGTAACATTTTCCTTGGGTTTTTGCTTCTGAGTACTTCAGTTTTAGGAAATGTTCTTTTCCCTGCAGTGCAGTTTTTCATTGTTTCATGTGACCCTTGAGGGAAAAGGGTGTAGGGGCAACCAGAACACTACTATGAGAACTAAAACTTTGTTTTGTTAGGCTATGCAGTGGCACATGTAAATATTCAATATGTTCCTAATATAATTGTTGTTATGGGTTCGTTACAGCAGTACAGGAAGAGCCAGGGAAGGTTCTGATATGGGTTACAATACCCAGTGTGAATTGGCACAGACAGTGATACTTCCCTGTATTTTGCTCTTATTTTATATTTAGTGAAAATAAAGTTACACAATTAGAGTAAAAATAAAAGTGGTTGATAAAGTACTTGATCCAGCAAAGGAAGGAAATTCCCAACCGCTCTGCTGAGAGCAAAGAGTGCTAAGCAGCTTGCAGTGTTGGATCAGTCATGCTACTGCATGGAAAATGATCACACCCCAATAGTTTATATGTTATTGAATCAAAACTGATGTATCACAGCCACTAGTACTATGAGTACTGCATTTATCTTACTATCAAAATAGCATTCTTCTGGTGCTATCTCTTGTGGTATAATAAATAATTTTTTCGTATAAACTCATTTTTGGTACTTAAGACAATTCTGCCTCACAATTTTTTAAAGTTAAAATGTTCTCTGTTTACTCCAAAAGAAGTGAATTTTCCCTGGGACTTTAATTCACTATTCATTTGCCCACAGAGCACCAAAGAGACTCATAGCTTTTCTTTTGTCTCTACTCTCCTAAGCTGAGAAGGAGTTTTTAAGACAGCACGTTATCCAGCATTGGTTTCCTTTCTGCCTCCTTTAGACTCTAATTAGCAGCAGTGTCATTAATAGCATTGGTCCTCAGTGAACACCCATCCAAAGTTACTAATGGCCCCATTTGATGCACAGTAATCCTGAGGATGGGGGCTATTGGGAATGTACTAAGTAGAGTGTAAGAGAAGGGGTGGTAGAGGCAGGAAATCAAGATTAAGTACATGAAGTTCTTTGCAATTAGGAACAACTTGACTCTTAATTTTGTAATGAGCTGGGGATGATTTGGTAAGAAACTGCATCTGTTTTGCTTAGATTGCATGTAAAAGATAATTACTGAACACTAAAATCTAATAATTTCTAATACAAGCTTATGGCAGCTTCTAAGTTCCCACATTTTGGAGCTGCAGACAAAATGCCAAGAAGCATATTGAATCAGACCAGCTCATGTTGGTGATGAGGTCAACAGATAGACCTCATTTGATTCATGTTTCTGATTTGGTATGGAAGAAGATGTGCTGGACAGCACATTTTGTTCTTTGACATTTTGTTTCACTTACTATTGATAAAATCCTGGATTCTGCCTGAAAGTGTTCATAACAAGAGTAGCAGGAAGCAGTCAGCTGTTGAACTAGTGTTAATAGATGCCCTGCTGTTGTAAGGCAGCATATCACACACTGGCAGGATAGCTTTCCCCATCTCTTTCTGCAGAATTGTGCAGTTGGGTGTTTGCTGCTGTTGGCAGAATATTTTCTGACTCCTTACAGCAGTAGCTTCTCTTGCTGTTTGAGCTTTGTCTGGTTTACAGGATCATCACATTGCACGAGGCGTGGATGCTAAAACACATATCTATACATGTGCCCATTTTATCTTTGCATAATGAGTAGATGAAAATGCATTTTATCTCTCTGTAAGCTTAGTGAGAAAAGTGTGGGATTCGTCTCCCTTTCTGTTTTGTGTGATTTATATGTGGCTTGCATATCTGCTGCATAGTTGATGTATAGCACTTACAAATCTCCCCATACAATTTAATGTCATTAATTCTGCTTTTCAAAGCCATGGCAATATGCTTTCCCTCCAGCAAGAATTTGTTTGGTAAATATAATTTTTACGCTAAATCTTTTTCAACTCCACAAATGTTGGACAAGGTAATTTACAAGCACATAGCCCCTTTCCTGAGATTTACTTAGTAATGCTTTTGTCATTAATAAATTAAAAATACTATCTTAAATTAGGGCCATGCATTGGATTCTTAACTGTCATGTTTGCTGCTAGTGCATCTTTCCAGCCCTGTAGTTTAGAGGCCTTAACTTTCACTGTGCTTTTTTTTTTTCAGATCGGAATGAATGTCAAGAAATTCCTAATATCTGTAGCCACGGGCAGTGTATTGACACTGTTGGAAGTTTCTACTGCATTTGTCACAATGGATTCAAGACCAATGATGACAGAACAATGTGTATAGGCAAGTATATCAAATTAAGCTGTACTTAGGCTTCTAGTAAGATAGTTATTAAGTCTATCCTCTCTGTTATAAGGAGTTGCATTACAAGAACTGAGATTGTTAGCCATTTACCATCAGGCAAAGGTGCAAAAACACCATAGCTGGCAGTTAGGAAGCTGATAATAATGAAGATCATGTCATTACAGTAGAGTGAATCTTTTAAAAATACATATCCTGTCTAAAGAACTGATAGTGCTTTAATTTTTCAGGAAAATGTTCCATTCTTCTTAGAATTTTCTGAAGCATTTTGTCTCATTTATTCCTTTAGGCAAGAAATTTAATAGATTAATATTGCAATGCAGCAATTGTATACAGCCTGCTTCTTAACAGTGTAACTGAAGGGTAGCTTTCTTGCCAGAAAAGTGCCCTTTTCAGAAACAGTCATCTTCATAAAGAAGGAAATTCTGTATTTAATCTCTTCACAGCTGTTAGTGTAGTCAACAGTCTCAGTCTGTTGCCTGAGAAAGAGGAGGAGATTTCAGAAAACTTATGGTTAAAGATAGTTTAGAATTCCTTTGGGAAGCGTGAGATAGGAGCCACAGTAAGATAAATGATTGTTAGATCCTTGATTATTTTTGTAATTGTTAATATCAAGTATATAAACCTGTGTAAAATTTTCTTTTTGGGAGATACAACAATCTTTTTCCCTTCTATTGACTCTTTTGGAGGTGGATTATTTCTCTTGCCTGTGAGATACCTACAGGCTTTCCTTTCCCCATCAGTGATTAAAATTCTTGCTGCTTGTTTTTTCTCCTTTGTAGATATTAATGAGTGTGAGAGAGATGCTTGTGGCAATGGAACGTGCAGAAACACGATTGGCTCTTTCAACTGCCGCTGCAATTTAGGGTTCATCCTCTCACACAACAATGACTGCATAGGTAAGGAGTATTGAGACTTTCTACTTCTAATGACAGTACCATTAGTACCATCTTCTCTATTGAGTTAGGATGGTACCTTGCATGGTCTGCATGATCAAAGACAAAAACTTATTTCTTTAGTCTGAAAAGACCTCTTTGATTATGCACTCCTCACTTTTCTATAGCCAAATGTTTGCATGTGGTATATGCTATTCCTTTTTTTATTCTTGCTTTGATGATTTTACAACATAGACCAATATTGGTATTTTCCCCTCACTTGCTTTTGAAACAGGGGATTATTTATGTACTACCAGTTACTGTGCCGATATAGTGGAAACAGAAATCTCACCTGCCCCATTTCACTTGTTGCAGGTGTTTGTTACACATCTTTCAATGTTATTTTTCTTAGATGTGGACGAGTGTGCAAGTGGAAATGGAATGCTGTGCAGAAACGGTCAGTGTGTGAACACGATCGGGTCCTTCCAGTGTCTTTGCAATGATGGCTATGAGGTGGCTCTGGATGGAAGGACTTGTGTTGGTGAGTGCTTTCTTTCAGGGTAGTAAAAAAGTGCAGCAAACCTTGAGGAGATATTCTTAATAAAACAGTAGAAGAGCTCAGAAAGAACTGTCACGCTGTCATCATTATACATAGCAGCAGAAAACAATGACAACAGGATGAGAAGAGGACATTTCTCCTGCTCCTAGGAAGTTCCACTGTCAGTTTGATGGAATCAAAATTAAAGCAGCCTCAGCCACAGATTTATTGAGATAACAGCAATTATCTCAAATAAATTGTCTTTCTGTTCTTTTAGATGTCAATGAGTGTGCACTGGAGCCTGGAAAATGCTCACCAGGCACATGTCAGAACTTGGATGGGTCGTTCAGATGTATCTGTCCTCCTGGCTATGTCCTGCAGAATGACAAATGTGAAGGTGTGTATAGAACAATCTTTCTGTCCTGTTTCCTAGTTAATCACAGTTGTTACCGCTTTCCTCTGCATCTAAACATGAGTAATGTTAAGTCTTATGTGGCAGTGTACAGTTCTGAACTGTAGCCACTACTAAGTCACTTCCCAGGAAAAGTTTCACCAACTTTTCTTTGAACCAGAACTACCTAATCTGATCTGATCTCAAGAAAGATCTAGTCTCAGCCTGTTGGGTTGATAGTACATTGCTGAGGTTTGCCCACTGCATGAGGATGTGAAAACTAACCCTAGATTTTGCACCTGGATTTTGTTCCTCTTTCTGTCTGTTCCTTTTTGTTTGACCTTTTTGTTTTTCAAATCTATTGGATATCAGTGGTGATGTAAGGTTACATTTTATGTAGAACAGCTGCCAGTGTAGACATTTTTATTTCTCATCTCTTTAATTACTTTTCTTACAGACATTGATGAGTGTGTGGAACAGCCGGAAATTTGTGCCCTGGGCACATGTAGCAACACTCCAGGCAGTTTCAAATGTCTCTGTCCAGAAGGCTTTGTGTTGTCTTCCACAGGAAGGCGATGCCAAGGTAAGTTCATTCCTATTTTCTGGCATTTCAAAATTTGTTTGCTGTTTTATAAACAGCCTTATTAGCTGCCTGTTTCTAATATAATGAGGAAACTCTGGAGTCAAACAGTGTTTTTCAGAAGGAAAACATGATAATTCTGTTGTTGGGGCCAGGTTTTGTCTTGCTCTAACATCTGTTTGTCATTAAAGAGAACATTGCAATAAAAGGGGGGAAGATAATGCTAAATGTAGCAGGTTAAGTGAGGAAATTATGTTGCCCTGCGGCCCTTTCTTGCACCCCTCGAAGAAACATTGAGGCTACCTGGATTCTGTATAGACTGTGACATGTCTGACATGGAGAAGGAGTGTGAACACAGGCAGGAGACTACTGCAGTGCCCTGCTAAAGGCAGCATTTCCAGGAATAGGGCTGTTCTTAGCACTTATCAAATTCTCCATAATACTTGCTATATGCTATTCCTCTCCACAGATGTGTGGATGGGAAAGAGATTGATGGAAAAAGTTTGCAGTGTTTTATGGACAATAAGTACCTGTCTGCATAGAAAAGTCTGAAGTGTCTTTTGGCTTTTAGATTACTGCATACACTGTTCAGAGCCTACACATGGGCGGTAAGGCAGACATCAGATGCTAAAAGCTGAACATCTAGTAATGAAAAGCCACAGGTTAGTTTATTTTGTGGATAAAGAACAAGCACAGCAAATTAGGGAGTGAGTTATTTTAAAGACTTTGGAAATTACTAAATAGATACATCATTAAATGTCCTATACACAGTGTGCACAGTGGGAACCACTGATGAGTAAGACCTTTATAAGGACCTCTAGTTATGCTTGGCACAGAATGGTGATGCTTGTTGACACCATAGTGAGTTCTTCACTTCACAGTGGGCTAAATGAAACTGTGGTTTTGGTAAAAATGAATCCAACCTGCAGTAAATGTTCATCCAAGTCTCCAAACCACCATGCAGTTTGGCACAGTTACTTCACTCAATTTCAAGAAAGCAGCACGGCTGTTTTAGCTGTGCATTTTTAGCTTATATAAATAAAGTTTCTTCAGTCTGAGGGTATTGTTCTCTTCAGGTAAGGAAAAAAAAAAATCACAAAAAACCCCCAAGAAACAAGATCATAAAAAAGAATGCAACCTAATGTTCTCCTGTATGAAAACAAACCCCTGTTTCACATATAATGTCAGAGGAAAATGCACACTTTTGTGTATGAACTTTAAGTGTGCTTCTCCGCATTCCCTGAAGATGACTGTTGTTTTTTTTCAAGTATGTCAGGCCAAATAAAGTTTTGTTTAAAACTTCCCATTACCTAGGAGTTTTGTAAAATCTGGACATTGCCCAGCATCGATGCTGAATGAGTAGCTGCTTCCCCTACTGCCCTGTTGCTGTCCCTTTGCTAACGCAGGGAGCTGCCAGCTCTCTGCCTGCTGGATGCTTGTGGTCTGTGATCTCAGCTCTGCTCCAGCATGCTGGTTCCCCAGCTTAAGGGAGTAAAACGTAGTGCCATTGGGTCAGTTTTTCTTTGTTTGTGTGTACCTCAGGGAAGATTGAGGCAGGAAAGTGCTATTGAAAATTGCCTCTCATTTTAACACTACACAGTATTATCATTGCAAGTTGATTAAAATCTCTTGACTCAAGTGATTCTTACTAATAATTAAATATAAATAAAGTAAGCCAATATTCAGTTTTTACAAAGAGGAGTGAGGATAAGAGAGGGGAGTACAGCCCTTCCATCTCTGCTGGACAAAAGAGAAAAAACCCTCTTTTTCCATGACTGAAGTAGGACACTGTATCCCATAGTTTTCCCTTAACTGTGGTCAAGAGCTCCACTCCCTCTTTGGGTCTTCCTCAGACAGAGACAATAATGGTCCTTCTTGATAGTCTTAGATGGAAGTTGGGTGTTTTTTTGGGGGTGCCTCCTGTAATTTTGCAATTAACACCTCTAAATGAAGACTGTACCAAAGTAGCTGCTCATAACCAGTTTTTCTCTATGCAGATCTGAGAGTAAGTTACTGCTTTACCAAATTTGAAGATGGAAAATGTTCTGTGCCAAAGTCCCGAAACCACTCCAAACAAGAGTGTTGCTGCGCCTTGAAGGGACAGGGATGGGGAGATCCCTGTGAACTCTGCCCAGAGGAAGCAGATGGTACGTTATTGACTAGGTTACCTTACTGTCATGATAGCCTCTCAGAACTGAACGAAAATTGGGATTGTTAGAAGAAGGAATTAGGAAAAATAATTTTCCAGAGGTGTTTAACCCTAAAAATTGTCATTGCTCTGTCATTGCAAAGTAGATGCCATTGCAGTCTCAAAAAACATATTCCTTGCATAGTCCAGTCTCAAGCATATTCCTTGTTTGCTTATAGGTTTGTTAGTATGATCAGGTGCTGAGTATTTTGCTCTGGAGGTGTTACGTACTGAAAGCAGAACGTAGTAGGTCCTTGACAAGCTCTAAGTGGAAATACCTGCAAAATACAAATGGAATACATCTAGTTGTAGTAAATATAAGAAGGGTTGCCATAAACATGAACTCTAATTTAAAAAAAAAACCAACAAAACAGTCAAACTAGATCCACATCTGAATCACCCTGTTATGCTTTGTGACTACATTTTGTTATTAAAAAAATCTAAATCCATACAAGTGAGTTGCAGAAATAGCAGGGAATGACAAAACACAGGCCTTGATGAAGGAAAGCCTCCCTGGACTGTTGCTAAAGAAACACTTTCCTTTGTTAATATCCTTTGTAAGACTGAGTAACTAGGCATCAAGCAAGTCAACAGGCCTTTTTACAATCATGGTGCAATTTGCTGAACGGACTTTAATTCATGCTGACAAATGTGGTTAACAGCATTACTGGTTTCAGCAATACATTAATACAGTTCATTTCATTAATAAGTCATGTAGATGTTTTGCAGAAAATCCTCACAAAAGCTAAGGGAAGAAAAGAGAATCGGATGTGCCAGTTGCAATAGCCTGTTCCTCCTAGGCTTATTGCCTGTGCATGTTTCATTCTGTTGCTCTGGAGTATTTGAACCAAAGTCACTTGGAAACGTGTGGTATACATCACAGCATTTCCTTGAAGTGTCAGCACTTGTATTTTTGACAGTCCAAACTGTTCTCAAAGGATGATATCAAGGCTATTTTTCTCATCTTTTAAAAAAGAAAGAGCTTTAAGATGTCTGAGTCTGGGAAATTTATGTCTTGACACGTCATGGACAGTGGAATTGTTTCTTTTGAAAAAAACCCCAAAAACTCGGTTGTTATCTCATGCGTGTTCTCCATCTGAATGCTATCTGAATGGGGGCTGGTAAGCTCAAGCACCTGTGCCACCTGAGCCTCCTCCTGAAGGCCTGAGCGACGGGCAGGTTTTGTGCTGCTCCGCTGCACAGGGCTGAGTTTCCCACCCAGAGGCTAGAAGTGTGCCAGACACTGTTGCTTTCAGTGCAGGTGTGCATCTCCATTTAGTTCTATTTTGTTCAACCTCAGGAAAGATCAGCTAAAGTATTTCCACTGAAGAAAGCACAACATTTGTCATGTCTATGATTGTATTGTACTGCTGCACTGTAAACCTCTTTGCAGCCTACTGAATTTGCAAAAGAAAAAGTGAAATCCTGTCAAGTGTCTGTGATATTCTGGGCATGGTTAGTAGAGAATATGCTCAACAGCATCTTGAGATGGTTTGAATTACAGTCTTGTGTCCATCCATCTGCTCAAGATACAATTTAGAGGGAAGAGGTAGAAGGTTAGTTTCAGTTGCAAGACTTGTATTTTTTGTGTGTGTGTCAGACCGAAAACTAGAGGAGTTTCTGAAGCTGAAGGGCCTTTATGATTACATGCATCCTTGTTGTATTTTGGTCCACTGGAGTGGAAATTTGTGATTTCTTATTTATTCTAATAACATAGAATATACCAGCTGATTTGCACAGGTAAGGAAGTACATGCTTTCTGCAACAAAATTAGTGAATGACTTGTTCTCAAAAGATTTACATCATCTTTAAATTTTCAAAAATCACACAGAAAACCGTGTGGGTTTGGAATCTGGGTGGTGACTTCACTCTAAGCTGAAACCAGAAATTATACTCTCAGCCTACCTATAATGAAATTATTACTTACTCTAGAACTAGAGATTGGCATACTTTAAGAAGGTGCTATCTAGTGACTACAGATTAAATTTTGTCGTCTTCAGGCAATGCAGAAGATCTTTCAGTTATGGCAGAAAAGGATGTGGTCACTAATATTGATACTTCTAAAAGGGAAATATTGCATTAGTTTGCCTCTTAAAGGAAGTTGAAGAATGCTAATTATTCACTGAATTTACATACACATATATATATAAGATCAAATTAAATGTAAACTGAGCATATGGTTTTAAATGAATGTAAGATTAAATTATAAGTTCATACATTTACATGCTATATGTCTAGATCTGTATATGAGTAGGATGAATTGGTATCAATGGTTACTTGTGTAGCTCGTGGGGTAATGCTGATTGCCAAGATAGAGTTTAACATATGGCTTGATTTTTGTTTGGTTTTTGGTTTGGTTTTTTTTTTTTACAGAGGCATTCAGACAGATTTGTCCATTTGGAATTGGCATCCTTGTTGGACCTGGTGACGCAAGACTGGGTAAGTGTCTGAACTGCATGATGCTGTTGTTGCATTAGTATGCCGTTTTCTACTCATAAGACATTCTCCCCATCAATTGAGAATAACACCTTGGCAACTATTTCCAAAAGCCATGAGTTACGGAAACTTCTATATTTTTTTTTCAATTATTTATATGGATTTTAAATTCAAGCTTGACTATCTCATATCAGAAATTAAACTTCTTTTAGGGTAGCATTATTCGGCTTTTTAATTTATGCTGAGCAGACTTGCTAGGAAACTTACGCAGAATCTAGAGAATGGATCGCATAGCATACCTGTCTTTTCTTATACAATATATGTAGCCTGTTTACGGTAAATGGTTTTAATCCTCCAGAAGTGCAAACCACAGTTTCCCAGATGCCTTCAGTACATTCTGTTCTCTCCCAAGACAAACAGCACTTCAGCTTTATTGGCAAAAGTTTTCATTTAAGGAGCGCTGGATGACTACTGCTTTTCGTATCTGCTCCTTTCCCTGTAGCCCCAGTTGGAGAGGTTTTTTTTTTTAATCTGACATTTAGAATCAGTTTCTTTTATGCATTCTAAAAGCTGACCTGTAAGAAAAATTCTGTGCCCTCATCCTAATATATCAAAATTCAAATATTAGTAATTTTTTGTGATCTCAGGAATACTTCTCACCAGAACAGCACTTGTTCTTTGAGAGAAATCTAAAAGCACGTGAAGTCATTTGCACTTACTGTGTTATTTGTATTTCTGGTTAAGATGTGGATGAGTGCCTTGATCCAGATAACTGTAAATTTGGGCAGTGTATCAACACAGATGGGTCTTTCCGCTGTGAATGTCCGTATGGTTACATCCTACAAGGAGCTCAATGTGTGGGTGAGTATAGCTGTTTCATCTTCCGTTTTAAAGAATCTCCTGAACTGCTAAGTATGGCATTAAGGAGTAGTGGGGTTATATTATTCTAATGTTGTCGAGTTTCCATCCCTGCTGGTGCCTAAAACCTGCCAGGGCAGGGCCTGAGCAATCTGCTCCAGGTTGGTCCTGCTGTAGCTGGGTATTTGGCCCAGGTAACCTCTAGCGATCACAAAGTATGCTAGGACACTGTGACTCTAATTCAGTGATTTAAACGAGTCCTTGGATTTTGTAGTTTTGTAATTTTTTGGTTGTACTTCAACAGCGTAGATTTTATACCTTTTTGGTTGAGTATAACCATGTATGCTTGCCTTGATTTAACTGCTTGCAGATACTGATGAGTGTGCTGTTGGAAACCCGTGTGGTAATGGAACTTGCAGGAATGTGGTCGGAGGTTTTGAATGCACCTGCGTTGAGGGGTTTGAGCCTGGACCAATGATGACCTGTGAAGGTGAGACTCCCGTGTGTTAAGGACTGTCATTGTAGTTGTATGGTGAAACAGTTTCCTGATTTTGGAAACAATTGAGTAAACCAGCTTAAAAAGAAAAATATGGACATTTGAAACAATGCATCTTTCTCTGAAACAGAAAAATAAGTTCCTCCTTCCTGTATCCACCTTGAACTGTGGTACCTTTTCCTAACTGGAGGTTGGGTGAACAGGCTTTCAGGTAGTATCTGCTAAGGGACTGTCCAGAGAAGAGCATGTTTGGTTACAGTCTCTCCAGAATAGTCCCCAGAAATGCTGCTTATTGTGTGTATGGCTTTTGGTTACCCCCTAGATGAGCCTTGAGTGAAGAGAGTCATTGTGGATGATGAAAATAGAAAATGGGATGCTTGAGTTTGTTAGGGAGGAAACAGGGAACAAAACAGAAAATTTAAATACAGTACTAGACAATTACCATGGTGGCCTATGTTGGTCATTTTTCATGCTTTGGTCTCTCATTTAAAAAATAAAAAATTGAAAATGCACACAGAAGGGAGGAGTAAGGAAGATCAGAGTTACAGAAGAGATATGCAGAAAATTAATTAGACTAGAATTTTTCAGTGTGGAAAATGTGTTTGAAGAGATACATGATTTAAATTTATAAAGCCACATAAAAATGTAAAGGTAACAAAAATAAAGGGAACATGGTAGACAAACCAAAGCAAACATTTTTATATGTATAGTACTTAAGTTGTGGAACTCTCTGCTGCAGAATATTAGCGAGGCCACAAGTATAAATAGACTCAGAAAGAGATTGTACAAATTTGTGTAGGAATCCATCAGTGGAAATGAAGCCTGATTGTTTGGTTGTGACTTTTGGCAGTGGAAGTCCTTAAACTGAGAGGCTGTATCAGGGGAAAGATCTCTGTATGCATGGTATGGGGTTTTTTTTTAATACTCTTCTCCTCCTGTTACAACCAGAGAGAGGAGAATGTCCTAGGACATTCTGACACTCTCTTTTGACCTGACACAGCTGTTCTTAAATTATCTGCCACAATCTATTTGTTTGCAAGCCCATACAAAAGAATGCTTCTATTTTTGCATCAGCTTGCATTAGTTTTATGTTAGAGCTTCATTTACTTCCCTGTGGAATTTGGGTGAAAGCTCGAATTGCAGAGGAGGAGTTAGCAGAGTGCATAAACATCGTTATATAGCAGTAATTACTCAAGTAGCCCAGAGCATATCTAAATGAACTTCAAAATACTATTTCTAGTAAGGTTATTGTTTTATGGAATTCTGTGTACAAAGAAGTTGAATTAGTGCATCTAGAATTTAAAAATAACCAGTCATAAAAACTGAGCCTAGATGTGGAAAAAGATACAGTTTTAACTCAGTATTTTGGCAGCATGTATCTGGAAATTATTTCCATTGGCGATATTGAAACTTCAGGTAGCTGTGCAAACATCCTGGCATGTCTGGTGCTCGTTCCTAGATAGAAATCCATAATGATTAGAACCATGGGTCCTCAACTATTAAAATTCATCCCTCAGTAAACTGTGATCTGTGGTATTGCCCGTATACCTAAAACCTGTGCACTCAAGTCCACTGAATTTTACAAAAGCGTGTTTCACTTCCCCCATGGTCTTTGTTGCTCCAAATCCAGACGTCAACGAGTGCATTCAGAACCCTCTGCTCTGTGCTTTCCGCTGTGTGAACACTTTTGGATCCTACGAATGCAAGTGTCCCGCGGGGTATGTTCTGCGAGAGGACCGGAGAATGTGCAGAGGTAAAGCTCCTACCAGACTCTCACAGTTACGAGATAATGATTACAAGTACCTGCAGGGGTAGGGCTCTGACTCACTGCACTATTGGGCCAGAGTTTTAATCCCAGGAAGTAACTGAGTCAGAAAGAATTTGGGATGAAATTCTATGGTTTGCATTATGCAGTTGATTGTATTAGCCCTGTCCTGCCCATAAACTTATACATCTGCATAAAGTGAGGTCATATCAGATGATACGGTTTTGTCTTGCCCTGAAAATGGGCATTTGGGAGAAATCAATTTGCTCTAAGCTAGTATATCTTATGTTAGTTTAGCACAATAAAAGTATGCGTAGAGTTTGATTACGATTGAAATTCCAAAGTCAGAATTTACTCTTGCGAATTTCCAGGATCATGACTCTATATAATGAAATCTAAACCTTGTGTTTTAGATCAGAATGAGTGTGAAGAAGGAATTCACGACTGTGACTCGAAACAGATGGAGTGCAAAAACCTAATTGGCACCTATATGTGTATCTGTGGACCAGGTTATCAGCGCAGACCAGATGGGGAAGGCTGTATAGGTAAGTGACGCTGAAGTGTCGAAGCTCTTGAAACACACAGTTCCTCAACAGAGCTGAAAATTGTGGATTTAACAAAATGTTAAAGGAACTCGGAGGAAGGATTACACAACTAGCTGTGTAATGGATCTACAGGTGCTATACACACTTTGCTGTTCAGGTGTGCACACATGTGGGCAGCAAGTAGAAAATCTGGATGTGGCTGTCTTTACAATCAGTTCATACTGCTGCTGCTGAATTCTCTGAGTGAAGAAAGCAGTGAATTGGGCTTGTTTATCTCCGTTGGCGTGAATGAGAGCAAATCTGAATTGTTTTTAAACTCTGGATGGCATTCAGAAGTTCAGCTAGAACTATTAAAAATTTTGAAAACCAGTGAGATATATATTGCAGAGAAAACGCAGTAACAAAATATATAGTATTGTGAACTAGATGGTCATCTTTCCTCTGAAAACTGTACAAAAGAGACTTTTTATTAAAAAAAAAAAGATATTATGCAAGTTTAACCAGGCAGAATGTATAGCTTAAGAACTTGGTACAAACTTTATCCTGCATTAATCCACTTAATAGACTTGATTTTTGTCATAATGTTTCAAAAACACAGATGAGAATGAATGTCAGACCAAACCTGGGATCTGCGAGAATGGCCGTTGTGTAAACACAGTGGGAAGTTACAGATGCGAATGCAACGAGGGATTCACTGTCAGTGATGCTCAGAACGAATGCCTTGGTAAGTTGCACATTAACACTCTAACGAACTATCGCTTTGATAGCAGAGGCTTAAACTTAGAAATGTGTAGTGAGTAAACGTGCTCTTGAATTTACATGCCTTCGGGAAAGGGCCTTTGTAAGTAGTTGCCCTCCTGTAAGTTCATTCTTCCTGTGCTAACCATACGCCTGCTTCAGTCAGTCTGGTTGGTTGACTTGCTATGAAAGCTTACTGTTCAGTGGTTTCAGTCAGCCAGTAATTGCTCTGCCTCTTCTTTGGTCCTGATTCTCAGTCCTTTTTCTCTTGGTTCAAACAGAAACATAGGTTTTTATAAGCGTAATGTAACTTGTCTTCCACCTTTTGCTAAATTTCCTGTTGTCTTTGTTTCCCTTAGACATCATGCTCTCTTTCTTACTGCTGGTAGTCTTTCACTCTCAGTTCCACAGTTCCAGGGTGAAGTATGCTCTTTCTTTTATATTTCTGACTAAATTCCTAATATCTCATGACCCTCTGGAGGTCGTCACCATTAGGATTCTCTGTGATGCATAATTTGTCTTCCAGACAACAGGGAGGGCTACTGCTTCACTGAAGTCTTACAAAGTATGTGTCAAATCGGATCAAGCAACAGGAACTCTGTCACCAAGTCTGAATGCTGCTGTGATGGAGGCCGAGGCTGGGGGCAAAACTGCGAGGTCTGCCCCTTCCCAGGCACCGTGGCCTTCAAGAAGCTTTGCCCTCATGGCCGAGGATACATGTCTAATGGAGCAGGTACTGACTTTTCTATTAAAGGGCCTCTTACACAATGTCAAATTCAGTGACAAATCATCAACTCTTTCTTTTTGTGTATTTGAACACTGTGAGATCCTAAATACTTTGGTTATGTCGAAATTTTCTCAGAATTTTCATGTTGAGAGAGTACAGTCCTTTGGGAGAAGTGTGTATCGTCAAAGGCATCCATCCCAACTTGGCAGATACTTATTTTGCATGCTGGTTGACTGACATGCAGTCGAACGGGAATTTGCACTCTCACATTTGAGTGTGTTATAGGTACAGATTAAGAGCTATTTGTGTACACGAAATCAAAGTGATGTTTGATTTATGGACGCTAATATATGATCAGTTTTGGTTGTTTGCTTCCACTTAAGGCTTGTTCATTGCATCTGAAAGTTAGATTAATGCTCCATTCTGTATTTTTCCACTTAATATTTCTCCTTAATCTGTGTGATATTTCATTATTTTATGTAATTTTTTTATTTTATGTAAGGT
The DNA here is from genome assembly GCF_000687285.1 of Phaethon lepturus. NCBI lineage: Eukaryota > Metazoa > Chordata > Aves > Phaethontiformes > Phaethontidae > Phaethon > Phaethon lepturus. The sequence goes on along the minus strand of NW_010536839.1, from coordinate 30,302 downwards.
GTGGGGGTTTTTTCTTGTCAAGTCACAAGAATCTATTGAAGCTGTATAAAAAATCAGTTCTTGCTCCATTGTGAACTAACCTTCATTTAATTGCAGATATTGATGAGTGCAAAGTTATTCATGATGTCTGCCGTAATGGGGAATGCATCAATGAGAGGGGATCTTATCGTTGTCATTGCAACCTTGGCTATACTACAGATATAACTGGCACTCTTTGCATAGGTAGGTTTTTCATTATGGTGTATGTGTATAAAGTTTATTACTAAGAGATGACTTGAAGAAGGAAATACAAAAATTTTGAAAAATTAGAAAAGAAAATGTCGTTCATTAGAATGCTTTGGGGATTTTGATTTCCTTCTGATAATCTCCTGAGCATTTTCAAAAACACTATCACAAATCTTGTTGTCAGCACTGAGGTATCCGGTTTTGCTTCTTCTAGATCTGAATGAATGTAATGAGTCCCCAAAACCATGCAATTTCATCTGCAAAAACACAGAGGGGAGCTTCCAGTGTTCATGTCCGAAAGGGTACATCCTGCAAGAAGATGGGAGAAGCTGCAAAGGTAAAAATGAAGAAAATAATTAACTGCAGAAACTGTGTTAAAATCCAAGGACATTTAAATGATGTAAGTCTGTCTCCTTGATCCATGGGAGTATTTCCATTGAAGACAGTGGAAGTAGCCTGCACAGATGGAGCTGGTGTTTTAGTTAGTTCTTTGATAATCTGGATGAGCAGTAGATCCACAGGGATTTTTGCAGGCTGATGGCAGCTGATCTTAAAAGACTTTGTAACCAATAGTATATATGATTGGTCTTATTTTGGTAAGCATGTTGGTTTAAGCTGTACTTTTCAGTGATAAATGTATCTTAATGGATGCAAAGATGAGCATGGTTTGCAGTGCATTGTCCAGCATCAGCAGAGTTTTAACCTACCACCTCTGCAGCGTGCTGAATAAGAAACAGCAGTGCAGGAGAGATTTTGAAATGTTCATTATAATTTCATTTATTTATATATCTTGGTAGCACAGATCTGACTGAAAGCACACAAGTTAGAGCAGCAGTTCTAAACTTGGCATGGGAAATAGCAGTGTACTTTGTCATTAGCATTTAAATATTTCTTTTGGAGTAATAGCATGCTTCAGTGCAATACCATTTTGTGATCTGCCACTGCTTCTCATGAAGATGGTGACTTCCCATTTATTGACTGCAATGAGAGCAGACATTTATTATATAACAGCATCTTTCTGACAGATCAGAGTGGTGTCTGTAATCCAGTGATAGCACAGACACTAGCGTAGCTCCAAAGCCACATTCATTACGTGTGGGGAGCAACTGGTAGCCAGCGTGGAAAGTGAGACATAGATTCAAAAGGCTTTATTGGATACATTATTTATTCGTAATCACTTCTCTCTAAGGCCAGCTGAACTGCCAGGTCCTCCACAGTGAACATAAGTGAAAGATGTTTTCTTGGTTTTTTTAGATCTTGATGAGTGTGCAACAAAGCAGCACAACTGCCAGTTCCTTTGTGTCAACACTATTGGAGGTTTCACTTGTAAATGTCCTCCTGGATTCACTCAGCACCATACAGCTTGCATTGGTAAGTGATGTAAGAATGTAAACACAGATTTGGAATTTATTACTGACTCTTATTCCAGAAGCAAAGTAGCAAGGAGGTGAAATTTGCTTCCTGAGAAATCAAGTGGAAACATAGGCCAGGTTCTGATCCAAGTCTCACCAGAGCAGAAGATGCAAAGAGGCCCTCCCTCCTACCTTCCCTTGTTTTCATAATCTCCATCTTTGAATTGTGCACTTGCAAGAAGCAGGCAGTAAAAAAACCAATTTGTAATTCTTGCCTCACTCTTTCTTACCCATTGAGCGCAAAAATAGTTATATTTCTGTTCTTGCAGTGCATTGCAGGACCTGCATTAGAGATCATGCCAAGGCTTCTTGAAACAATAAGCATGACACGTACATTTCTGCAGTTGTCTTTAAACACATACCCATTATGTCTGTGGAAATGTTAAACTAGAAGTAATTCCTGCAAAACACTCTTTCTGCTCTGTAACTTGGATCCTGCTTGTGGCAATCTGATGATCCTGTGATATTGGTGTGAATTTGGGGGTTTTTGAAGACTAGAACACCAAACTCCATATTCTTGGTGAAGAAAAGGAGTGTTTCCCTCCCATAGGTGTTGTTAATGTTTTCAAATGAAAAAGAAGTTAATGTAAGCTCTACTTCTGTAGTGCAAAGTGAAGAGCGGAGAGGGCAGTGAGAGCTGTGTTACTGATGTTTCTTTACCTCGTGTCACGAACTGCTCATTGTTAACATTGCTAAATGATCATCTTCACAGCAAGGAATAAAAAGTAATGCTCGGGCTTTGGTTTCCTTCAGATAATAATGAGTGTGCTACTGAAATCAATCTCTGTGGGGCGAAGGGCATTTGCCAGAATACACCAGGAAGTTTTGTTTGTGAGTGTCAACGTGGCTTCTCACTGGACCAAACCGGGCTTAGCTGTGAAGGTAGGTACAAACATGGTGCATTTAATTTGACCTTCTCTTGCTTTCCTTCATCTTCTCTCAGCCATACCCTCCCCAAGGAGGGACCTATGGAATAAGCACCAAAACCTATGGAGTAAGCATGTCTAGATTGAAGTGGAATGGGGTGTGGAAATTTAGCAACAAGGCGGTATTTCTCTCCATGGGCCTGAATAAATAGGTATATTGTAGGATGCTAAAGAGCTGGACAGATACTTTCTGAGGAGACTTCAATTTAGCTTGGAATGTCTTAGTTCAAGCATCATAAGTTCAGTGAACTTCTGTTGAATCCTGTATGGATTTCTGAGGGACTCACCAAGGACAGGAGGCCTCGCATCTCCAAGGGGACCTGTGAAAGAGAGGGTTCAAGGGCTGCAGACTTGACAGACTCTAGACTGCCTCTAGAGCCTTCTCCTGGGGTAGAGTTTGGTTTGCTTTGAAAAGAGATATCCTGGGATTCCTGGGTTGGATGCTTGGGTAAAAGCAAGGGGTTGTCTTCTGTGGAGCTGGGAGCCTTAGGAAAGCCTTGGGGATCCCATATACAAATGGCTTTCTGCTCTCTGCTCCATAGCAGAATGCAAAAACTCTGAAAATCATGGCTGAACTTGACCTTTCAGTGATTTTCAGCCCTTTGTTACTTGCTATGGAGCCAGATATCCAAACCTGAAAGGCCCGAAGTGGTCTCCCAGCACTGGTCAGGTTTTTTGAAGATCCTGAAATATGCCTCTGTATATATGACATATGAATATATATGATTATTTGTAATATACTTTTCAAATGTAGCATAATTTGAGCTTCTCTCCCAAAACTCAGAGTCTATCTCATCTTTTTAGATGTTGATGAATGTGATGGAAACCACCGGTGTCAGCATGGCTGCCAAAATATAATTGGAGGATACAGGTGTAGCTGCCCACAAGGATATCTCCAGCATTACCAATGGAACCAATGCGTTGGCAAGTCACTTTTTAAAATTCATACATTAAAATGCATGTTAACTTTGTTAGCAGCAAAAAGTGAAGGGCAATGGTGCAGTTTGTGGTATTTTCTTTTTCTGATTTTAATTTAATAAGTTCGTTGGAGTTTCATTACAAATGTGCGTTCCTGTGAAAGGCAGAGTGGATATGAAGCACCCAGCAGCCAGTGTCCTGGTTTGACAAGTGTTTAAGCACAAAATTATCCTTGAGGGTGATAGAAATTGTATTGACTTTGAGGGAACATGTAGCTCGTGTAGTTTGTCATCTGAACAAAGGAAGTCTTACTCAGCCATGCAACAGTCTCTGCTCAGACACAGGTAAAATTAAACTTCTGGCCCAGAGCATCTAAAATTCTATTGAAATCCTACTTGATCTGTGCTTTTATCATTCTTACAACACCTACAGGAAGGCTGCTGTGTACAGCAGCCTCTTCTCTTTACAAAATTAACCATTTGTCATATTTGAGCACAGCTGCTGCTATCTGTCTAAAGATGCTTCCTTGCAGCTTTCGGATACAGTTTATAACAAGTGCTTACAAGACAATTCTGGTTATAAATAAATAAATCCTAGTGCTCTTTATTTATCTTAAGAAGTAAATACACTGGTGAATTAAAATGTTTATTTCTTCCCTGTCTGAACTTTGGTTCTGGCCCAAGTCTCTGAGCCCTCGTAGACGGGGCTGCATGTGCAGAGCATTGATGCTGGATATGACTTGAGCAGACAGAACTGAGTCCTCTGCAAAAGTCATGGAAAAAGTCTCTCTACATTTCAGCAGTGTAGCATGTAGCATATTCAAACAAGAGAAACATGAATCATTTTTCCTCTAGTGACAGTTACCTATGTTTTTAGCCACATTTAATGGGCTTCATAACAGCTAGTCTTGGGTGGATACCCAGAGATGTGTTTGACCACCTCTTTGAGAATAAAGGGCTTCATAACTCTTTGATTGCCTTGCTTTGCTTTCAGAAGCATAAAAATGCCTTTGCCTTGTTATCACTGTGGTGCTCTGGGGAGGTCTCTTCTTTTAATTAAGCTTAGCAAACCTCCTGACATTTTATGCAGTCCTTGCTGTGACATTTGATTGCTGTGTGCTCCAGTACTCTATGCCTGTTCCATACAAGAGAACAAGGAGGGAACACAAACACATAGTGGTTTTGAATATTAATTAAACTAGCAGATTTTAGGATTAAATTAGAATTTAATCTGCAGGAGGGTAAAAAGCCAGCACTACCAGGTCTGGCTGCTGGAGGATATTGTAGAGTGTGAAAAAGTGCAGCTCTCAGTTTTGCAAAATATCTTGGCTGTTTCCAAGTCTTCCTGGGTGATAGCATTTAACTAAGTGTATTTCCAAATTGGGTGTACGCTGTTACTCCAGCTTTTGAGCCCATGGACTACTGTTTAGGTTTTATGCAGGGAATATTGGTTTCAAAATGCACAGGCACTGGTATTTCGCTCGCTGAAGGAAAGACTTCAACTTTGGCACCACAAATACTGATCACCAGAAACATCACCAGAGAAAATTACACAGAGCCACAACTGGGGAAGGACTCCGCTGGCATCCACCTTCCTGGACATGGGACAGTCCAGGCAGGAACCCAAAACTACAGGGAAGGAGGCTTGGTTTCC